>NC_083431.1:10719654-11019654 GCF_020745735.1 Hemiscyllium ocellatum | reverse complement strand
CAGAATTGACTGGCCAACAGAAGACAGCGAGTGGTAGTAGAAGGAAAATATTCTGCCTGAAAGTCAGTGATGAGTGGTGTTCGAGTAAAAAATGAGGTCTGCAGATGCTGGAGATCACAGCTGCAAATGTGTTGCTGGTCAAAGCACAGCAGGCCAGGCAGCATCTCAGGAGTTCTGTCCTTGGGCCTCTACTCTTTGTAATTTTTATTAATGACTTGGATGAGGGGATTGAAGGATGGGTCAGCAAGTTTGCAGACGACACAAAGGTTGGAGGTGTCGTTGACAGTATAGAGGGCTGTTGTAGACTGCAGCGGGACATTGACAGGATGCAGAGATGGGCTGAGAGGTGGCAGATGGAGTTCAACGTGGATAAATGCGAGGTGATGCATTTTGGACAGTCAAATTTGAAAGCTGAGTACAGGATTAAGGATAGGATTCTTGGCAGTGTGGAGGAACAGATGTGTGTGCAGGTACATAGATCCCTTAAAATGGTCACCCAAGTGGACAGGGTTGTTATGAAAGCATATGGTATTTTGGCTTTCATTTACAGGGGGATTGAGTTTAATAGTCGTGAGATCTTGTTGCAGCTCTATAAAACTTTGGTTAGACCATACTTGGAATACTGCGTCCAGTTCTGGTCACCATATTATAGGAAAGATGTGGATGCTTTGGAGAGGGTTCAGAGGAGTTTTACCAGGATGCTGCCTGGACTAGAGGGCTTATCTTACGAGGAGAGATTGACTGAGCTAGGCCTTTTTTCATTGGAGAAAAGGAGGAGGAGAGGGGACCTAATTGAGGTATACAAGATAATGAGAGGCATAGATAGAGTCGATAGCCAGAGACTATTTCCCAGGGCAGAAATGGCTAACACGAAGGGTCATAGTTTTAAGCTGGTTGGAGGAAAGTATAGAGGGGATGTCAGAGGCGGGTTCTTTACACAGAGAGTTGTGAGAGCATGGAATGCATTGCCAGTAGCAGTTGTGGAAGCAAGGTCATTGGGAACATTTAAGAGACTACTGGACATGTGATGGTCACAGAAGTTTGAGGGTGCACACATGAGGATCAGTGGTCAGCACAACATCGTGGGCTGAAGGGCCTGGTCTGTGCTGTACTGTTCTATGCTCTAGGTTCTATTTGAAACTGCCCTTGTATTTTCAAACTTGTTGTTTTCCAGGGGCTCGGCTGCTGCCAATGTTGCTTCTCAGTATGGTCAAGCTTTTCTCCTGCTTGGATACATTCGATGGGAAAGGTTGCGTGTTCAAAGCTGGGCAGGTAAGGTCACTTACACTTGGGTCATAACATCCCTCTGTGTAGAAGCAGGCCCGTCAGCCCATTGTGTCCACACCAACCCTTCGAAGGGCATCCCACCCCCACCCTATCCTTGTAACCCTGCATTCCCATGTTCAATCCACTTAACCTGTGCATCTTTGGACTGTGGGAGAAAACTGGAGCAACTCCACCCTGCCATGGAGAGAAATGCAAACTCCATACAGCTAATCACCTGAGGCTGGATACAAACCCAGGACCCAGGTACCATGAGGCAGCAGTGCTAACCACTGAGCCACCATGCAATCATGATGTGAAATGGACAATATCTAATTAGTGGCGGGGTATACAGCACAGTGGGGGAGGGGGGATGGGAGTAGGGAAGGGAAAAGGGTGAAATGTAAGGTGGCAAAAACATAGCGGTAAATCCACAGCCAATTTCAAAACTGAGCTAGATGTCATGAATGATTCTCTCTTACTTTAGATTAGATTAGATTACTTACAGTGTGGAAACAGGCCCTTCGGGCCAACAAGTCCACACCGACCTGCCGAAACGCAACCTACCCATACCCCTACATTTACCCCTTACCTAACACTACGGGCAATTTAGCATGGCCAATTCACCTGACCTGCACATCTTTGGACTGTGGGAGGAAACCGGAACACCCGGAGGAAACCCACGCAGACACGGGGAGAACGTGCACACAGACAGTCACCTGAGTCGGGAATTGAACCCGGGTCTCTGGCGCTGTGAGACAGCAGTGCTAACCACTGTGCCATCGTGCCGCCCAACTTTCTTTCCAGTGTGTTCGTAATTCCTTGTTTCTTTTGTACAGGATGGTCCACTGACTGTCTACAGGAATGGGGCAGCTTTATGCGTGTGGCAGTTCCTAGCTGGTTTATGATCTGTATCAAATGGTGGACATTTGAGTATGCAACCTTTCTTGTAGGTAAATAAACTAGCTCACATCTTATACACACCCTCCACCAGGGTTAGTGACAGTGACAGGATGCATGTGCAGAGCCAATACAAACTTTCAAAGTTTATTAATGAGGGCATTGAGTATAAAGACAAGGAAGTTACGTTAAACTTGTGTAGACCACTGGTTGGGTCTCATTTGGAGTACTGCACCCGATTCCAAGTGCCATTCTTAAAGAAGAATGTGATACATTGTGGAGAGTGCAGAAAATTTTCAAAAATGTTTCCAGCAACGAGAAGCATCGGTTTTGCAGGTAGATTGGAAGCTTGGTGATAAAGCTGAAAATGTGTTGCTGGAAAAGCGCAGCAGGTCAGGCAGCATCCAAAGAACAGGAGAATCGACGTTTCTAGCATAAGCCCTGATTCCTGAAGAAGGGCTCATGCCCGAAATGTCGATTCTCCTGTTCCTTGGATGCTGCCTGACCTGCTGCGCTTTTCCAGCAACACATTTTCATCTCTGATCTCCAGCATCTGCAGTCCCCACTTTCTCCTCCAGCTTGGTGATAAACAAAGTCACCATAATCTCACTGTCTCATAAGACAGAGACAACTGGTGGTGAGCTTAACATAAGAGTCCACTCCCTGGGGAGAGGGCAAGTAGACAGGCCAATCATTATAACTTCAGCTACAATTCAACCCACTCCACCCTCCATATGACAATGCTGTACTATATTGGAAACCAACCACCCAACCAACTGAGCTGATAGCACAGCAGGCCAGGCAGCATCCAAGGAGCAGGAAAATCGACATGTCAGGCAAATGTCCTGAAGGGCAATTGCCTGAAATGTCGATTTTCCTGCTCCTTGGATGCTGCCTGGCCTGCTATGCGTTTCCAGCACCACTCTAATCTTGATTCTGATCTCCAACATCTGCAGTACCCACTTTCGCCAAACTGAGCTGGTAGACCAAGGTTGGAGAAATTCAGTAGATCTGGCAGCATCGTGCAGCAAGAAACAGAATTAATATCTCGAATCCAATAGTACTTTACTTCAGAATTTGGAGCTGTTTTCCTTAGAGAATACAAAGTTTAGGAAAGAGTTAATGAAATATTCAAAAATTGAAATGGGCTTGGGGACGGATCATACAGGGAAAAGCTGTGGAAGGGTTGAGAACCAGAAAAAGTAATGGAGACATGAGGAGAACCATTTTCACACAGCGAGTGGTGGGTATCCTGAATGCACTGTTTGGAAGTATGGCAGAATCAGGGACAATCGAGACTTTCAAAAGGGAATTAGGCAATTTTCTGAGAAGGAAGAATGTGCAGGGCTACAGGGGGAAGGTTGGGAGTGTCACTTAATAAATTGGTCCAACAGAGCCAGCACAGACACCATGGGCTGAATGGCCTTACCTGTGCATTACAATTACATCATTCTGAGATAAGTAAGTCCACTCTTTCTCCATTATGACAGTGATGCTTACAAAGGCTCACAATCATGAAAGAAAGTTGGCTAGGATTGTAAAACAGTCAATTCCTGAAAGAAGTGCTCTCACCTTCCTGCAAATGAAGATCTCCAGCTCATCTTTAAGCATCTGGATTATAAGCCTTTTCAAAAATAGTAACACTTGGAGTTTTTGTCGGAGTCTGAACAAGATACCATCATTCCCCAAAATAATTCAACAATTTATCCAGTTACTTGTTAGATCCATCATTTTCCTTGCTTATTTTGACTAGCAAATTAGAAGATACAGCAAGTTCTACTTTGGCTCCTCATGACCTGAGATTACATATCAGACTCATACAGAAAGATTTCTATCAATACAGCGCCTTCCCTAACCTCAGACATGGCAAAGTGCTGCTCAGTCATTGAAACACTTTTCACATTTTCACATCTCCCCATTTCCTCATCTCTCTCAATCACTTTAACCTCCTCCAACCCCTTTGAGATTTCTGAGCGCTTCTGTATTTGGCCTCTTGTGTATCCCTGATATTGCTGTGTGATGATGACTGTGCTTTCAGCAGGCTTAACCCCAAGGTCTGGAATTCCTTCCTTAAATATTTGCGCTTCTCCCCATTTCCTTAAGATGTTCCTAAAACCTCAGACTTTGACCATTTTTTTTTTGGTTTCCTTCCTAATATCTCCTTCAGTGACTTGGTGTGAAAATGTCTTCATTAATGCCCCCCTTTGTAAATGGCCTTGGGATATTTCCCTTTTAAATATGTGATATAAGTGCAAGTTGTCATTTACGTGTAGTAACTGTTGCAACATGAGAAATGCAGAAATAATTTCTTGCACAGATGGCTCATTTTGAAAAGATTACTTATATACGTAAAGGACCTTGAGTGAAATAAGGACAAGGAAGGCTTGAGACCTCCAACTGAAACACTGCATATCAATGCGGTGGACGGTTGAGAGACTTGTTTGGATTTATTCATCATCAGGATGGGGAAGGAATTGGGCTTTCACATATCTTGTGAGAAATTAATTTGTGCGGCTTTACATTTCCAATTCTATTTTCTTTACTGACTTTACACTAAATAAAGTTGAACAATGTTAGTGAGGTTTGGTTGGTGAGACCACCGTGGAGTCCTGCCTTCAATCCTGGTCTCCCTGTTATAGGAAAAATGTTGCAAAACTTGAAAGGGTTCAGAAAAGTGGGATTGGAGGGTTTGAGGATGAATAGACTGTTCTTTTTCTCTAGAGAGGCACAGCCATGTGGTACTCTTGCTAGACTGCCAATCCAGAGACTGGTAATGGTCTGGGGACCTGGGTTTGAATCCTGCCATGGCAGATGCTGGAATTCGAATTCCATAAAAGATATCTGGAATTTATTGAATCTCTACAGTGTAGAAGCAGGCCTTTGTCCCAAATGACACTTTGAACAGTGATCCTCTCACCTACCCTATTACTCTACATTTACCTCTGACTAATGCAATTAACCAACACATCTCTGGACCACTATGGGCAATTTATCACAGTCAATTCACCTAACCTACACATCTTTAACTGTGGGAGGAAACCCATGTGGGCATGGGGACAACATGCAAACCCCACACAGACAGTTGCCCGAGGGTGGAATGGAACCCAGGTCCCTGGCAATGTGAGGAAGCAGTGCTAACCACTGAGCCATCATGCCATCAATTAAAAGTCTAACAATAACCTGGAAGGTTTGTTTTCCGATGTTTCATCACTATACTAGGTAACATCATCAGTGAGCCTCTGGTGAAGCACTGGTGACTCACTTTCAATTTGTATGTTTAGCGTGGGTTGGTGACATCATTTCCTGTGGTGATGTCATTTTGTGTTCTTTTTCTAAAAGGGAGTACCCTCTGAGAAAAAGAACAGGAAATGACATCACCACAGGAAATCAGATCACCACAGGAAATGATGTCACCAACCCAAGGAAACTAAACACATATATAGAAAGTAGGTCACTAACACCAGTGATTCACCAGAGGCTCACTGATGATGTTACCCAGTAAGGTGATGAAATGTCTGAAAATGAACCTTCCAGCTCAGTGAGCAAACTTACACCCAGAACCTCAACCTGAGCTACAAATCTTCTCAAAACCCACTAACCAAATCTGTTATCAATTGTTGTAAAAACCCATCTGGGTCACTAATGCCTTTTAGGGAACTAAACTGCCATCCTTACCTGATCTGGCCTACATGTGACTCCAAACCCACAGCAATGTGGTTGACCCTTAACCGTCCTCTGGACAATTGGCGATGGGCAATAAATGCTGGCCCAGCCAGCAACACCCTCATCCTGTGAATGAATTCACAAAAAATTTGGAGGCTGAATAGAGGATTATAAAATCATGAGGGGGCTGGATAAGGTGAATGGCAGGTGTCTTTCCTCTATGGTGGGAGATTTCAAGAGTAAGGGGCATAGGTGTAAAATGAGAGGGAAAAGATTTAGAATGGATCCAAGGGACAACATTTTCATGCAGAGTGTGTTGCATATATGGAATAAGCTGGCAGAAGAAATGGTGCAGGCTTGTACAATTTAAAAGTCATTTGGATGGGTATACGAATAGGAAGGGTTTACAGGGATATAAGTGGCCAATGGGACTAGATTGGGTTGGGATATCTGGTTGGCATGGACAAGTTGGACTGAAGGATCTGTTTCCGTGCTGTAGGTCTCTTTGACTCTATGACACTATAAGTGGGACATGGATGGGGTGAATAGAAAGAAGCTGTTCTCCTTGATTAAAGGGTCAGTATCTTTAAGGTGAAAAGAAGGAGGTTTAGAGGGAGATTTGAGGGAAACCTTTTCACCCAGACAGTGTTGGGGGTCTGGACTGTGCTGCCTGAGAGGGTAGTTGAGGTGGGAAACCTCACTACCTGTAAAAGGTAATTGGATGAGCAGTTGAAATACCATAACATTCAAGTCTATGGGCTTGGTGTGGGAACATTGGACTAATATTGGTTGTATTTTTAGCAGTACAGACCTGATGGGCCAAAGGGCCTTTCTGTCCTATATTGATCTCTGATTCTCAGTGTAGGGGAGTCCTGACTTCTCCATTACAGAGCTATGCAATACAGAGAGTACTGTAAGTAAACCCAGCCATAAGAGCAGTCAGATCTTCAGGGGGGTGGGAGATTTTCTCAACATCCCATTCAGAGATGTTATTTATTCAGCTCTGGAGTTGAGCACAGGACTCCTGGCCCTGTATTCTGGGTGAAGAACTATCCCTATGAATTTCCAATGGCAGTATTTAGAATCCATCATATTGTCCCAGAAACCATGTGCAGTTTGCCATAAGATGGCATTAATCTGCTTAGTCAAAAAACACACACAGGCACGAGGGGCCGAATGGTCTTCTTCTGTGGTGCAATATTCTCTGATACACTGCACTCTCAACCCCAGGCCATGCTCCTGCTATGTAACACCAGCCGGCCTGTGCCTAGCATCCTGTATAAAATCACTCCAATCCTGAACAAATCATCGATTTTAGCAGCTGGCCCCAGGCAGCGAGGGTCAGTTCCAGACTTTGCTGACTTGTTGATCTCAGGGGTTTGTGACTCAGAGCAAACACTGCCCCTCAGAAGAGAGGGAAAGTCACTCTCAGACCATTCCTTGTGCATCCTGGGAGAGGTTTCTGAGAGACATTGGCACAGACCAGGAGCCCTGAGACTTCCGAAAAGCTCGGTGACTGGGTGGTGTGTTGGGGTGGGGGTACTGGTGGTGGGGATACTGGTGGTGAGGATACTGGTGGTGGGGATACTGGTGGTGAGGATACTGGTGGTGGGGATACTGGTGGTGGGGATACTGGTGATGGGGATACTGGTGGTGGGGATACTGGTGGTGAGGATACTGGTGGTGGGGATACTGGTGGTGGGGATACTGGTGATGGGGATACTGGTGGTGGAGAATGGTAAAGGAAGGGCAATCAGATACCGTCACCCATCTCCCGAATTGGAGAACAAGAAATTGCTTTGGGTTTTTGCTCAAATGCTGATTCCACACACATTACATTTTATTTCTATTTGGCCGTTAGCTTGTTTCAATAAAGTATGATTTACTGTTGTCTTTTCTGTTCACAGGATGAATTAGTGATGTCCAACTTGGAGCCCAGTTCATTGTTTATCAGATTATTGCAACATCCTATAGGGTAAGGATGAAGATTCGATACAAGTTCACTACTCACATCACCGACGCATGTTTGACTAAAGAGTAACCATTTTATTCGAATGAGGGAATAACATTATTATTAACACCCTCTCAAATGTGATAAATGAAGGTCACATTGTCTCCTCTTTTACTGCAGTTTGCTTAAGAGGCTGTTCCACACTGTGGACTGGATGAGATCCCTCATTCTTTGGCACTAATGGAATTAACTCTTGAAGAAACATGTATTAGTTTAAGGTGAATTGGTTTCCCCACACCAATAGCTCTCTGCTCCCAGCAGAGACACCAGAGTGATCAATTTAGAAGGGGGTGTAAAGTGAGCGAACACACCCTTACGCACGACTGCTCCACCCAACCGCTGTTGCCAGGCTTTATACCTGGTCTAGGCCTCCAGCGCTTTTGAGTGGTTGACCACTGAGGGACCTCAATTCGCCCACAACCAGGCAGACCAATTGACACCTCCAACACTCACAGGTCACACTGCGATGGGGTAGGATCGGGAGGCTAGGCAGACATTGCGTTTAGGAGGCAAGTCTAGTTGAGTTAATGGTCAATGGTAATACCCAAGGATAGTTTTCTTAAAACAGAAGAAAAGGTGAAGAACCTGTTTTGCAGAAGAGTCTCGCTAACACTTTCTGGGTGTTTGTTTTGCTTCTGACATCAAGGAGGGATGAACCCAGGCTTTCCTGATTCATCCAGTTATAGAACAACCTCCAGATGTATTAACAAAACAGTAACTGACAGCCAGGGATTAGATGGGACTGGAGACACGGACAATAACATGCACAGAATGGTTTGTGTTCTTCCTCCAACAGATTCCTAGGGGCTATGGGATTGCTGTAACAGCTCTTGCAGAAAATGCACTGGGTGCCAGTAATCCAGAGCAGGCTGTAAACTCGGCTAATGTTGCTCTGTGTTGTATTGGTGAGTTCAATCATGTAAATCCACTGCATTGACTAAAATGATGATGATTCGAGCAATGTGTCCCTCTCGATCCATTCAATGTTCTCCTCTTGGAAACTGATAAACTTAACTTTGTTCAGGAATCCAGGTGCTGAAGTATGACCCTGGAATCAATCTTTATTCAGTTTTATGTTTCTTCACGATTAAGTAAACCATTCTAAATGTATAACTCCTAACCCAGTCAAATGTAATTTTAGTAGTTGTTCAAATGAAGCCCCAAGTCATGTGCTAATCTCAGCATGATTAAACACAAATGATATACAGTGGAACCTCGATTATCCGAATACCAATTATCTGAAAATCGGATTATCCAAAGGAGATCTCGCAGTCCTGATAGAAACATTACATCAAAAACTTGTTTCCAGCAGTGATCACGTCATTTGCTTACAGTGATTAAACAGACACCATCTCCAAATGACTGACCACCCGCCCTCTCTCTCTCCCCATACTTTCCCTGGAGTTCTACAGAGCGTGTACACTAAACCCCACCCCCACCCAGATAACCTGTCCATCAGTGTCCTGTACAGGGCAGAGGTGGAACCTGTCAAAACATTGCAGTAAAAAGTGTGTGCGTGCGCGTGCGCTATTTGGAGACTTACCCCACAACGGCAGCAGCAACAGCAGAAGCAGTCTTAGTGCCGGTGTCCAGTCCGGTTTCCCTGGAGACAGGGCAGGGGCAGTGCTGGACAGGGATGGGGGGGAGGGCAGTGCTGCACGGGGATGGGGGAGTGAGGGCAGTGCTGTACAGGGATGGGGGAGGGGGCAGTGCTGGATGGGGATGGGGGGAGGGCAGTGCTGCACGGGGATGGGGGGGAGGGCAGTGCTGGACGGGGATGGGGGGGAGGGCAGTGCTGCACGGGGATGGGGGGAGGGCAGTGCTGCACGGGGATGGGGGAGGGCAGTGCTGGACAGGGATGGGGGGGGAGGGCAGTGCTGGATGGGGATGGGGGGAGGGCAGTGCTGCACGGGGATGGGGGGGAGGGCAGTGCTGGACGGGGATGGGGGGGAGGGCAGTGCTGGATGGGGATGGGGGGAGGGCAGTGCTGCACGGGGATGGGGGGGAGGGCAGTGCTGGACGGGGATGGGGGGAGGGCAGTGCTGCACGGGGATGGGGGAGGGGGCAGTGCTGTACAGGGATGGGGGGAGGGCAGTGCTGGATGGGGATGGGGGGGTGGGCAGTGCTGGATGGGGATGGGGGAGGGCAGTGCTGTATGGGGATGGGGGAGTGGGCAGTGCTGGATGGGGATGGGGGGGTGGGCAGTGCTGGATGGGGATAGGGGGAGGGCAGTGCTGGACGGGGATGGGGGGGAGGGCAGTGCTGGATGGGGATGGGGGGAGGGCAGTGCTGCACGGGGATGGGGGAGGGGGCAGTGCTGGATGGGGATGGGGGAGGGCAGTGCTGTACAGGGATGGGGGGAGGGCAGTGCTGGATGGGGATGGGGGGGTGGGCAGTGCTGTATGGGGATGTGGGGGAGGGCAGTGCTGGATGGGGATGTGGGGGAGGGCAGTGCTGGACGGGGATGGGGGAGTGAGGGCAGTGCTGTACAGGGATGGGATGGGGGAGGGCAGTGCTGGATGGGGATGTGGGGGAGGGCAGTGCTGGATGGGGTTGGGGGAGTGAGGGCAGTGCTGGACGGGGATGTGGGGGCGTGCGGAGGTCAGTGTTGGACAGGGTCAGACGGGGGCTGGAGTTGGGGCGTGGGGTAGTGTTGGACGGCAGGAGGCGGGGGGAGTTGCGGGGGTGGTGTCGGGGGCCGGGGAAGGTGTTGGACGGTTTACGGGCGGGGTGGCGGAGGTGTAGGCTGGGCGCTCGTGCGCTGTGTGCTGCTGCAGTCTCCTGAACGGGGAGCAGATTTTAAAAACTCCGAGCCCCAGAGGAAAGGCATTTAATCGAATAACCGAATAATCTATTATCCGAACGAAATAGTTCCCACCCATCACGTTCGGATAATCGAGGTTCTTCTGTCATGCTATCCTACATTTAACATCTTTATACAACAATGCCCTATTTAAAATGTGCCAATGAAGAATCACTTTCTGATAACAAACAAGGTTATACGAGTGGGTTACGAGCCTGACCTATAATATTTCATATAATATTTAATATAAGGGAATTATTAAGTTGGAAAAGGTTCGGAATGATGTTGCTAGGAATGGAGGGTTTGAGTGGCTGGATAGACTGGGACGTTTTGTACTGGAGTGTGAAGGGTTGAGGGGTGACCGGATGGAAGTTTTTAAAATCATGAAGGATATAGATAAGGTGAATGGCAAGTGCTTTTTCCCTAGGATTGGGGATTTCAAGACTGGCGGATATATTTTTAAGGTGAGAGGAGAAAGAGTAAGAAAAAGACACGAGGGACAATTTCTTTTCGTACAGAGAGTGGTTCGTGTGTGGAATGAACTTGCAGAGGAAATGGTGGGTCTGGGTACAGTTACAACGTTTAAAAGGCATTTGGGTCAGTATATGAATATGAGGTGTTTAGAGGGATATGAGCCAAGTGCTGGCAGGTGGGACTAGTTTAGTTTGGGAACCTGGTTGGCATGGGCTGGTTAGACCAAATGTTTCCATCTTATGACTCTATTTACCATATTGGCTGCCTTGAAACCAACTGGTCCAATGTCCTGGGAAAAGACACAATGAGAGTGTCACCTTCACCCCAGTCACATAGGGTGACATTTACTGTCTGTGATTAATCAGGGGGAAGGGTCCTGGGACAAGGTATGGGAGTGGTGGGGAGGTGTGAAGTCCATTAAACTGAACCCAGGCCAGGCGTCACATGGACATAGAGTGGGGAGGTCATCTGTTGGGAAAGGGGATGGTAAACAGCAACATTTAAAGAAAAAAAATTAGCTGGAACTCCGACTAGATTATATTAAAATGAGACAAACAACCACAGATGCTGGAGATCTGAAACAAAAAAAAGCAGAAAATACTAGAGGAACTGAACAGGTCTGGCAGCATCTGTGGAGAGAAAAACAGAATAACGCTTTGAATCCAATGACCCGTTCTGACTGAAGGTTATGTGTTGTTCCTCATGTTTTTATGTGTATTTCCACAGGATGCATCACCTTCATCGTTGCAGTGATAATTGGAGCAATAAGGAACGTGGTGGGCTATATCTTCACCAGTGATGAGTTCGTAAATAATATTGTACAACATAAAAGCTCATCAATACACAATTAGGAAATTGCTTAAGGGATCATCTGAAAACTCTCCAATATTGTTTCTTTCTTTAATTTTCCAGAGAAATTGTTTGTTTAGTTGCAAAAATGATTCCACTTGGTGTTGCATGTCATTGGATCGATGCCTTTTCAGTCAGCGTTTCAGTATTTGTGAGCTAAGTGCATGCTGGTTAGTCATGTCCTGTTGCTCACTATTTTTAAATGTTGACTCCATAATTTGAAGTGTATTCGATCCTATCATTTCTGTTTACCTGCAATACCCACCAAAGATCCCACCATAGTTCCAAGCTTCCGTTTTCCTCTTTAATACAAAGCATTTTACACCCATTTTCTGTCAAGTCGTTAAAGTTGTATTGGATGGTTTTTGTGAATTGGAGATACCGGTCTTGGACTGGGGTCGACAAAGTTAAAAATCACGCAACATCAGGTTATGGTGTAACTGGTCTATTTGGAAACATTAGCTTTCGAAGTGCTGCTTATTCATCAGGTGGTTGGGGAGCAGCATCATACAACACAGACTTTATAGCAACAGGATTGCAGTGTCATATAATGTAATATTGAATAAACTTAGCTTCAGTCTTTCATCTTTTAGAATGACCATGTTAGTTTTGGTTTCTTCATCTTCAAGATAGCTTTTCACAATAGGTGTCATCTCAGCTCAGATAATGCATTGAAGGTACGAAATTAAAGTCTGTCTGTGTCCCAGTGTTAGGTCAGACTGATTCTATTTCTAAAATGGGAGTTACAGAATCTAACATGGATCTATGCAGTTTTTGAACAAAAGAAAATGTAATTCTGCAAGTACAAATTCACCCATAAACAATGCATTATCTGAGCTGAGATGATGCCTATTGTTCAAAGCTGTACTGAGAATGTAACTTTGAAAAAGTTCTTGGATTTACATAGAGTCGTAGAGATGTACAGCATGGAAACAGACCCTTCGGTCCAACCCGTCCATGCCGACCAGATATCCCAACCCAATCTAGTCCCACCTGCCAGCACCCGGCCCATATCCCTCCAAACCCTTCCTATTCATATACACATCCAAATGCCTCTTAAATGTTGCATTTGTACCAGCCTCCACCACTTCCTCTGGCAGCTCATTCCATACACATACCACCCTCTGCGTGAAAAAGTTTCCCCTTAGGTCTCTTTTATAACTTTCCCCTCTCGCCCTAAACCTATGCCCTCTGGTTCTGGACTCCCTGACCCCAGGGAAAAGACTTTGTCTATTTATCCTATCTATGCTCCTCCTAATTTTGTAAACCTCTATAAGTTGGGCGGCACGGTGGCACAGTGGGCGGCACTGCTGCCTCACAGCGCCTGTAGACCCGGGTTCAATTCCCGACTCAGGTGACTGACTGTGTGGAGTTTGCACGTTCTCCCCGTGTCTGCGTGGGTTTCCTCCGGGTGCTCCGGTTTCCTCCCACCGTCACAAAGATGTGCGTGTCAGGTGAATTGGCCATGCTAAATTGCCCGTAGTGTTGGGTAAGGGGTAAATGTAGGGGTATGTGTGGGTTGCGCTTCGGCGGGTCGGTGTGGACTTGTTGGGCCGAAGGGCCTGTTTCCACACTGTAAGTCTAATCTAATCTAAAAAAAAGATCAGCCCTCAGCCTCCAACGCTCCAGGGAAAACAGCCCCAGCCTACTCAGCCTCTCCCTGTAGCTCAGATCCTCCAACCATGGTGACATCCTTGTAAATCTTTTCTGAACCCTTTCAAGTTTCACAACATCTTTCCAATAGGAAGGAGACCAGAATTGCATGCAATATTCCAAACAGTGGCCTAACCAATGTCCTGTACAGCCGCAACATGACCTCCCAATTCCTGTACTCAATACTCTGACCAATAAAGAAAAGCATACCAAATGCCTTCTTCACTATCCTATCTAGTGCAACTCCACTTTCAAGGAGCTATGAACCTGCACTCCAAGGTCTCTTTGTTCAGCAACACTCCTTAGGACCTTACCATTAAGTGTATAAGTCCTGCTAAGATTTGCTTTCCCAAAATGCAGCACCTCACATTTATCTGAATTGAACTCCATCTGTCACTTCTCAGCCCATTGGCCCATCTGGTCCAGATCCTGTTGTAATCTGAGGTAACCCTCATATGAAAGAATAAAAACTAACATGTTTATTCTAAAAGATGAAAGACTGAAGCTAAATTTATTCAATATTACATTGCATGACACTGCAATCCCGTTGCTATAAAGTCTGTGTTGTACGATGCTGCTCCACAACCTCCTGATGAAGGGGCAGCACTCCGAGAGCTAGTATTTCCAAATAAACCTGTTGGACTATAAACTGTTGTTGTATGATTTTTAGTTTTGGCTGGTTTTAGATTTCTTCTGTGTTTTGAGAATAGGAGGCATCTTGGTTTCCAAATTGTTGGATTGCTGCAGCACTGTCTTGAGCACTATTACAGTCCCCTACTTTTTGCTGTGCCCATTGCAATTAAGAGCTTCGGGAAGGGTAAGGTAATTTGGAAAGACACTAACACAGTCGATAGTGGGGGACCTTCTGAGGTAACTAAGTGAAGTTCCCTATTTGACAATTATTGTTAGAAAAGGTATTTTTTTCAAAACAAGTACTGAACGTACAACTGGAGAAATCCCTGAAAATATTCATCTCTAATCCTTTTGACCTTGGAATTGTTTAAAGCATTTCTGCACAAAAGTGCCCTGTTTTGAATTTTATTGCATGTGTCAACTAAAGTTCCATTGGAGCTGATGAGAACATTTTGAAATATGCAGCTCTCTGAAGAGGGTCTCATGGACAGAAAGTGATATCACATTGACTGCTATCACATTGCAATGGATACTGTGGCCAGAGGGTCAACAGGCACATGGATTTGGATCTTAGGAACAGGAGCCCATTCCACCCCTCAAACCTGCTCTGCTGGTCAACGGGATTGTGACTGATCTGTGTCTAAAGTCAATTGTTCTGCCTTGATTCCATCACGCTGATAACTTTATTCAACAAAAATCTCCAACTACTCTTTGGCATCCCTACACTTTCAGGAGACTTCCAATCATTGTGTGCAGCAAGATTATAAATTTAGAAAATAATTTTCATTTGTTACTTCCAATGTGAGTGTTCCAAGAAAGACTATTGTTCACATGAGCAATTCCTCTTTACATAACATCAGTGATTGTGTTGAAAATGTAACCTATTGATTCAGAATGATTCAACTACATGCTAAGCCATTATGTTTCGTTTCCTTTCTGCCGAAATTATAAGAATTTATAAAATAACTGTGATATGCTTTGTTTGCAGTGTATCAATGTTAAGGGAAGCTGGGAAATAGGAATTGGGAGCTATTGGTAATCTAGTTAGCTGTTCCCTGATTGGGTTTCCCATTGGAATAGCACTGGTGTTTGCTACAAAACTTGGTGCCTTTGGTATGAATTTGAATAATTGTTCCCTTTGTTCTTTACTGGCAATTAGCAACCCCTCCACCCACTTTCTAAAGACGTAGCGCACCTTGCAATCAGTACTGGAGAGTTAAGTTAGTTCACCCCTGTCGTATGATGAGTCTAACCGGCCCTGAATGGCTATTGGGGCCAATGTTGATCAATACTCTGTATCATTAGATTAGATTTCCTGCAGCGTGGAAACAGGCCCTTCAGCTCAACAAGTCCACACCGACCCTCCAAAGAGCAACCCACCCAGACCCACTCCTTTACATTTACCCCTGACTAATCCACCTAACACTACAGGCAATTTCCCATGGCCAATTCACCTGAGCTGCACATGGACTGTGGGAGGAAACCAGAGCACCTGAAGAAAACCCACGCAGATACAGGGAGAATGTGTAAACGACACACAGACATGTACTCGAGGCGGGAATTGAACCTGGGTCCCTGGCGCTGTGAGGCCACAGTGCTAACTACCGAGCCATTGTGTACAATTCTCACTTGTAGCCAAAGAATCACAGAATCTCTATGGTGTGGAAGCAGCCCATCAAGTCCACACCGACCTTCCAAAGAGCATTCCACTCAGACCTGCCCCATGCCTGTAACCCTACACTTCCTATTGTTAATCCACATAACCTGCAAATCCCCGGACACTACAGGGCAATTTAGCCAATCCACCTGACCTGGACATCTTTAGACTGTGGGAGTAAACCAGAGCACCCAGCAAAGAAACACACAGACATGGGGAGAATGTGCAAACTCCACGTGGACAGTTGCCCAAGGCTGGAATTGAACCTGGGGCTGTGAAACAGCAGTGCTAGTCACAGTGCCACCCTGGAATATTGCCTGGAAGCATGTGTCATGGTTGAGCTAAGCAAAGATCTTGCCCACCTTCTACTCAGAGCCATTTACACCAATAGTTAGATGGAATTCAGGAGTGAGGTCGTGGCTAAATTGTTTACCTCCTGAATCCAGGGGTGCTGTGACTAAAAGTGGACAAATAGCACCTCACAAGTTGACCTGATAAAGGCAAAAGTGTTTCCTAAATGAACAGAAATGGAAGGAAAGCCAACAGCATTGCATCCATGCTCACTGTCCCCCGTGTTATTTTGCAGGTTTCTGGACTGCAATGCTCATGTCTGCAATTGTATGATTAATTGTTTATCTAACAGTGGTTTGCAGAATGAACTGGAAGGAAGCATCTGACGAGGTAAGATTAGATGCTAGGCACTCTGATTGGAAGTGGCCCAGTCGTAATATCACTGAACCAGTATCTCAGATAAGAACATCTTTCATAATATGGTTTCCAATCCCACTTACGGCAGACAGTGAAACTCAGTACGGTGGCTCAGTGGTTAGCACTGCTCCCTCACAGCGCCAGAGACCCAGGTTTGATTCCAGCCTCGGGTGACTGTCCACATGGAGATTGCATGTTCTCCCCATGATCCAGTTTCCTCCCACAGTTTGAAGATGTGCAGGATTGGCTGTTGCTAAACTGGGAGCAAGTGAGGACTGCAGATGCTGGAGATCAGAGCTGAAAATGTGTTGCTGGAAAAGCGCAGCAGGTCAGGCAGCATCCAAGGAGAGTCGACGTTTCTGGCATGAGCCCTTCTTCAGGAAAGGGCTAAACTGTCCATAATGTCTAGGGATGTGTGGATGGGATGCCCTTCAGAAGCTCAGTACAGACTTGATGGGTGAATGGCCTTTATCAGCACTATAGGGATCTTATTAAAGAACTGCAATTGTAAAGCTAGCTTAATGGTGACCATATCATCATTGTTTAAAAACCCATCACTAATGTCCCCTGATCCTGGGCATTGGGCTGTGGTACACTTCACTCTCACAAAGGACATGTAGACCCCAGGGAACAATGGAGAGACAGAGCACTGTTACTCACTGCAGCAGGAATAGTGAAGGAGTGACCAAAGGACAACGTGAAGCCAAGTTCACACAAAAACCTGCTTCTGCTGGTGGGCTCCGGTCATCACCCAGATATGTAAGCACTTGGTAGAAAAGAGTTTGAACATTGCTGAAAGGAAGAGGAATGCTGATGAGGCTTTTCCCGTTTTGAATTTGGGGAGATTTATGCACAGGGTTCTCAGAGAAGCAGACTAACAATGTTAGAGACACTGCAGGGCCCAGAGAACACAGAGATGGGGTAGTCCAATGTTGGCAGCTGGCCTGCAGAAAGTGGTGCTGACGTTTTGGGTAATGCCATAACCTGTAGCTTGTGGATGAGAAATAGCACGCAACAATCAAATTAATGGTATTTTAGTTATTGCTGTAAAAGGGACACTTTTATCAAAGTGTTTTACCCTGTATACGTTGAGATATTTCCCAAAAGACAGTTTTGGATCATAAACCGTCATTTCTGCCACAACCAGACACACTTGCCCCTCCCCTCCCTTGTCAGTGTTCCACAGGGACCATTCCATCCTGTTATTCCAGTCCACTCCAGCTCCATACCCATTACCCTCACCCTCCCACAGCCCCATGGCACCTTCCCCTACAACTGCAGAAGGTGTAACACCTGCCCATTTACTTCCTCCCTCCTCACTATCCAAGGTCCCAGATGCACCTTCCAAGTGAAGCAATGATTTACCAGCCCTTCGCTCCACCTATCCTACTGCATTTGCTGCTCACAATGAGGTGACCTCTGCTTTGGAGAGATGATCCTCAGACTGGGTGACCGCTTTCTGGAACACCCCGGTTCTGCTCAAGCTTCCTGTTGCCTGTCACTTCAACACCGTAGCCTGTTCCCTGGCCAACATCTCTGTCTCAGGCTTGCTACAGTGCTCCAGTGAAGGTCAGCATCTCATTGTCCACTTGGGGACCCTGCAGCCTTCAGGACTCAATATTGAGTTCAATCATTTTGGAACCTTAACGCCTCCTTCTATGTCCATTGGCCACCCCCACGTTCCCAGCCCTTGTCATGACATGGTCCTCATTCTCAGCTTTTCTTCTCTGGTTTAAGACCATCTGCCTGAATGTCTTCCTGTCTCTCTGGGTTCCATCTCCACCTATCGATCAGGATGTGTACCATCTTCTCTTAGATACAATCAGTTCTGAAGAAGGGTCACCTGACTCAAACATTAACTCTTGTTTTTCTCTGTCCACTGATGCTGCCGGACCTGCTGAGTTTCTCCAGCAATTTCTATTTTTGGCCAGGAATGCGGTGGACACCCTCAACTGGGGGTAACGGCACCTGCCAAAAGCACATGTCCAGACCCACTACATCAACACGTAAACTTTATGTGTGACGCCATATGCAAAAGCCGCACTGAGCATGCACAGAGAAGAAGCACATTTCTAAAATGGGGTTCAGTGACAGGGAGTGACGATCCAGGATGGGGGGGGGGGGACGGGGAGGGGAGGGACAGAGAAGGACAATAAGGGACGAGAGGGGAATGGGGACAGGGAGGGGACTTTACAACCCCCTCTCCTGAGCCCCTCCCCATTCTCAGGGCCCCCTTCCCCCTGAGCTGGTTCAATGTGCATGTGCTATTATCAGCAAACACAGCCTTGCAGGAATACCAACGTAAACAGGAGGAACATTTTATTCCGTTTGAGATGAGACTTCTGATTACTCTTCTCATACAACAGAAACCATTGTCCCCCTTCACATTGGGATTCTTGTAAACCATCCTGATGAGCACAAGATGAAAAACTTTGACAAAATGACTCCTTTTTCAGTAATACTCAGCCTTGATCATAGCTACTAAATGGTTGATACGTTTGTGATATTATGAAGATATACAACTGAAGGGTACTGTTTGATTAAACCCTAAAAGACCTGGGATACAGGAGGAGGAAGCAGCCTATATTCTGTAAATAAGTCTATTAGCAAGAAAAAAATGAGTGTTTACTGGAGCGTCAAATTTAATACTTCATCACCTCACTTTGGATGGAAGTAACAGGAAGGTGCCAAGAATAGACCTGTGAAGGACCCCAGAGGTAACCATCCAGTAACTGGGAGAGAAGCCATTGAGGATGGGTGTCTTGCTCTGATGAGATCCGTATGAATGGCACTGACTGAGGTTGGGTCCACATGACCAGGTTGGTAAAGATTACAGGAGGCTTTGACATACGAACTGGCACTGTTGTTTTATTTAACTGTGGTAAACACTAACTACATATGGGTTAAGACCCCGCATCTATGATGAGGTTGCTAAAGAATCAGCTCCCACTGATTATGTGATCATACATCATTTGCGAATACTGATTTGTTCCATATTCATGTAAACCCATCCCACTGCATCTCCATCCTGAATGAATGCTCTCTACCTCCAAAAGTGCCCCTCAAGAGGACATTAAATTCCACCCTGGGAATGGAGGTAGTTTCAGCTCAATGACTACCAACTGTCACCGGGAATGTCATGTTAACTTGTTCAGTGTTTGATTATGTTTGTCTGTTGTGTGTTCTCTCTATGAGTGATTTGTTGGGCCTGGGATGGTGACAGGAAGAAAACTATGGGTGAGCAGACATTTGAAAGCATTAAGTAAAATGTCTTGTGCTCACATAGAACCTGGAGGGCCTCGTCCCTGCAGGTCTCTGAGGAAGGTAACAGGAACTGTGACAATGCACTGTCAAGAGAAGCAGTGAATCACTGAGAACACGTTCTGGAGGTTGGTGTGTAGCTGCACATGTCACTGTCACATTCAGAGGGGCAATGGGAGCAGATACTGATCACTCAGGGTGGTTTAAAATGAGCAAAGGGGAAACTAGTCATCGTTTTCACTCCTAATTCCATTAACAAGAGTTGGGATAAGGGGATGTTTTCAGGATAATGACCTGTGACTAGTGGAATACTACAGGGATCAATGGGCCACAGTTAGTTACCAGATAGATCATATAACACAAGAACCTATCGAGGAAATGGTCAGGTAGGTGGGACAATTACAACATTTAAAAGGTTGGTTATATGTATAGGAAGGGTTTAGAGGGATATGGGTCAAATACTGGCAAATGGGACTAGGTTAACGTAGGTCAGCATGGACATGTTAGACCAAGGGCTCTGTTTCTGGTCTGTACAACGCTGTGAGTCTGTGAGTGAACTGAAGCTTGCCAGATGGAATGTATTGTGTGAAACTGGGAGGTTCTGCACTTCAGCAGGAAGAATAGAACAGCGAAATATTTTTATTTTAAACTTGGAAATACTGGAGAAAGCTGCAGCTGAGTGAGATTTTGGGGTTCTAGAGCATCACTTTGGCAGGTGATAGTGAAGGTAAGTGGAATGTTGGCCTTGAATTCAAAGGGAATGGAGTGTAAAAATAAGAATGTTAAAACTCTACAAGGCACTGGCCAGACCACAGCTGGAACACTGAGAACAGATCTAGTTCCCTTCCCGAAGGAACGTTGGACTGGTATTGGAGGCAGTCCAGGAAAGGTTCAGTCAGTAAGTAGTTATCAAGTTAAAACAGAGATGAGGATGAAGTTCTTCTCTCAGAGAGGAGTGAATCCATGCAATTCTTTACCACAGTCGGGGTGGGGAGTTACGTATTATCAAGGCTGAGATGGAGGGCATTTAATCAATGAGGGAACTGAGGGTAATGGGGAAAAGGCAAGAAAGTGGCGATGTGGATTATCCGATCAGCTACAATCTCATTGAATGTTGGTTTGGACTTGATGTGCTGGATGTTGTATTTCTACTCGTACATCTTATGGTCTTATAAATAAAGCAGACGGAATACAGATGGTTTGACAAAAATATTCTGAGTTGAAAAAGGAAGACAGGGAAAGTGATTTCTGTGGATCATTCATCCAGGCACCAGAGTAGGGAGGTGTTTCTGGTAGTTTTTTGATCTCAGCAACGATGACATGCTGTTACCCTTTTACTCAATAACAGCTCAGTGGGAAATAGGGCTCCTTTTTAATTAGTATTCTTTCTTTTGAGCCCCTTTGTTTTCACGTGCACAGAGAGATGGGGGGAGAGAGCTGGGTTCTGTCTGCTGAGTCTGGCTGCACTGCACTAACATTTCTAGTAAACTGTAGCTGGACCAATCCGAGAGTTATCATCAGGCAGTTTTTCCTTAACTCTAACACCTGAGCTGCTCTGTCTCTGTAACACAACAATCTCATTGCTCCAATAGCAACATTGCCTTGTACAGCGAAAAATGTGCGCCACTTTATTTTTCAAGTTACCAAGCTCCTTTGATATTTTAGTGATATATACGGTGACTGATCTCCTATAAACTCCAATCTATTAAGCAAGAAGATGAAGTTCCTTACATTACTTTGTAAACCACGTGCAGCTGAGGTTTAAAGGCTTGTAGAAATTTTTTAAATCCTCAGCTTCAAGTGTTGCATAAAGCACCAACGCACGGAACAAATAATTGGCATGCTTCAGGCTCACTACCTTTATTCCTGATGAAGGGCTTTTGCCCGAAACGTCGATTTCGCTGCTCGTTGGATGCTGCCTGAACTGCTGTGCTCTTCCAGCACCACTGATCCAGAATCTGGTTTCCAGCATCTGCAGCCATTGTTTTTACCAAATGTACAAAACATTCTGACCAAATAAACTGTTATAAATTCCACAAAATCCACCTAAAAAGAGAGCCAGCAATTCATTGATGTATAGAGTAGGTATGGTACAGAATCCAAAGTGCTCTCAATATTTGATTTGATTTGATCTATTATTGTCACATGAACCTAAGTACAGTGAGAAGTTTTGTTTTACATGCTGTCCAGGCAGATTATACCAGACAAAGATCATAAAGTGAACAGAGTGAGGAATACAATGTTATGGTTGCAAAGAAGGTGCACAAAAAGCAAGAACAACATTTGATTTGAGATTTGCGAGGTGCATTCAGAAATCTAATATCAGCGGGGAAGAAGCTGCTCTTGAACCTGTTGGTTTGTGTGTCTGAGCTTTTATACCTTCTACCTGACGGAAGACAGTGGGTGAGATTATAACTGGGGTGGGAGGGCTCTTTGATGAAGAAGACCTGCACAGGTTCACAATCTACATCTTGAGAATAATTCACCATCCCCAAACTTTTCTCCACTATCCATGTCAGTCTACACCTCCTCCCACCCTGCCCCCTGTACTACACCTCCTCCCACCCTGCCCCCTGTACTACACCTCCTCCCACCCTGCCCCCTGTAAAAACGCCATCCCATATTCCCAATTCCTTCGTCTCCGCCGCATCTGCTCCCAGGAGGACCAATTCCAACACCGCACAACCCAGATGGCCTCCTTCTTCAAGGACCGCAGATTCCCCCCAGACGTGATCGACGATGCCCTCCACCGCATCTCCTCCACTTCCCGCTCCTCCGCCCTTGAGCCCCGCTCCTCCAACCGCCACCAAGACAGAACCCCACTGGTTCTCACCTACCACCCCACCAACCTGCGCATACAACGTATTATCCGCCGCCATTTCCGCCACCTCCAAACGGACCCCACCACCAAGGATATATTTCCCTCCCCTCCCCTATCAGCGTTCCGCAAGGACCACTCCCTTCGTGACTCCCTTGTCAGATCCACACCCCCCACCAACCCAACCTCCACCCCCGGCACCTTCCCCTGCAACCGCAGGAAATGTAAAACTTGCGCCCACACCTCCACACTCACTTCCCTCCAAGGCCCCAAGGGATCCTTCCATATCCGCCACAAGTTCACCTGTACCTCCACACACATCATCTATTGCATCCGCTGCACCCGATGTGGCCTCCTCTATATTGGTGAGACAGGCCGCTTACTTGCGGAACGCTTCAGAGAACACCTCTGGGCCGCCCGAACCAACCAACCCAATCACCCCGTGGCTCAACACTTTAACTCCCCCTCCCACTCCACCGAGGACATGCAGGTCCTTGGACTCCTCCACCGGCAGAACACAACTACACGACGGCTGGAGGAGGAGCGCCTCATCTTCCGCCTGGGAACCCTCCAACCACAAGGTATGAATTCAGATTTCTCCAGCTTCCTCATTTCCCCTCCCCCCACCTGGTCTCAGTCGGTTCCCTCAACTCAGCACCGCCCTCCTAACCTGCAATCCTCTTCCTGACCTCTCCGCCCCCACCCCACTCCGGCCTATCACCCTCACCTTGACCTCCTTCCACCTATCCCACCTCCATCGCCCCTCCCCCTAGTCCCTCCTCCCTACCTTTTATCTTAGCCGGCTTGGCTCTCTCTCTCTTATTCCTGATGAAGGGCTTATGCTCGAAACGTCGAGTTCTCTATTCCTGAGATGCTGCCTAACCTGCTGTGCTTTGACCAGCAACACATTTGCAGCTGTGATCTCCAGCATCTGCAGACCTCATTTTTTACTCGAACAGTTTAGAATATAATCCAGGCAGACACTCCAGCCCAGTCTGTAGGGAATGCTGGAATGTTGTAGGCAGCAAGGAACTCACTCCTGACTCCCCAAAGCCAACGGTGTTACCATCACTAACTCCCCCACTGTCAACATCCTGGAGGTCATCATTGAGCTGAAACTTAACTGGACTTGCCATATAAATACAATGCCTACACAAGCAGGTCAGAGATGAGGAAGACTTTAGTGAGTAGCTCATTTCCTGACTCCCCAAAGCCTGTCTGTTATCTACAAGGCACAAGTCAGGAATGTGATGGAATACTCCCCACTTGCCAGGATGGGTGCAGTCATAACAACACTCAAGAAACATGGCACCGTCCAGGACAAAGCAGCCACTTTGTTTGGCACAACTTTCAACATCCATTCCCTCCAGCTCTGACACACAGTAGGGGAGTGTGTACCACTGGTGGGATACACTGAAGCAACTCACTCTGACTGTTTCAACAACATATTCCAAACTTGCAGCTTCCACCAATAAGAAGGACAAGGGAGCTGGCATTCCTAATGTTATTAAACTGGAAAGGGGCCAGAAGAGACTTACCAGGATGTTGCCAGAAATGGAGGACTTGAGTTATAAGGAGAGGCTGAATAGGCTGGGACATGTTTCTCTGGAGCGTAGGAGGTTGAGGGGTGACCTCATAGAGGTTTATAAAATTGTAAGAGGTATAGATAAGGTGTCTTTTTCCTAGGGTGGGGGATTTCAAGACTGGGGGCATATTTTTAAGGTGAGAGGAGGAAGATTCAAAAAGATGTGAGGGATAATTTTTACACAGAGTAAGAAATGCTTGGAAGGATAGGGGCCAAGTGCAGGCAGGTTTGACTAGTATAGTTCGGGATTCTCGTTAGCATGGACTGCTTAGACCGATAGGTCTGTTTCCATGTTGTATGACTCTATAACTTTCCAACACCACCACAAGCATGTTCCCCTCCAAGCTCCACATCACCCTGATTTGGAATTCCATCATCATTCCTTAAGGTCAGGAGATCAAACTCCTGCACACCCCCTCCCTAACAGAACTGTGGGTGCTCTGACACCAGGTTGGACTGCAGCAACTCAAGAGGGTCAATTCACCCGACTTTCTGAGGGTAACTGCGGATGAGCTATGGATGCTGGCCCAGCCAGTGGACACCCACACCTTCTGAATGAATAAATAAAATGTCATCTTTGAACGGAGATGTTCACCCGAGACCCTAGGCTCTCTCAAATGCACACAAAGTCGCAAGGGAGAGGTTAGATTCTGTACAGTTTGGAAACAGGCCATTTGGCCCATCAAGTCCACACTGACCCACTGAGAAGTAACCCACCCAGATCCATTTCCCTCTGACTAATGCACCTATCACTAGACAATTTAGCATGGCCAATTCACCTGACCTGCACATCTTTGGATTGTGGGAGGAAACTGGAGCACCCAGAGGAAACGCTCGTCGACATGGGGAGAATGTGCAAACTCCACACAGACAGTTGCCCCAGGATGGAATTGAACCCGGGTCCCTGGCGCTGTGAGGCAGCAGTGCCAATCACGGAGGCACCATGCCAGCCCTTGACCTTGGTTCCCTGGCCAATACTCATCCCTCAGTCCACAACCCCCATAACAAATGAATCCCACATCATGAGCGTGCTGTGTGGGATCTGGCTGTGCAGTCATTGGCGGCTGCATCTCAATAGTAACTGCACGTCTGAGAGAGAAAAAAACAGCACCAGTTTATTGGCGAGCCTTTCTGTTATTTACATGTTGGCTTCAGGACTGATTAAACAATAAGTTAGATCATGCATTTCGTGGCAGAGGTTAAAATTCAATCGATAACAAGAAACGGTTAACTATGCGTGACACTGGACACCGTTTGAATACTCTGAGGACTGAGTTGGCTTCTCAAGCGATTAGTTGATAGGAATCGAGTAACTCAGGATCATAAGTGATCACTTTCCAATCCAGCTGCTCCCCCACTGTGCCCACAGACAGCAATACATCTGCTGCTGCAGTTGTAACTTTGGACAGTCCCAGGCATCTCCAATTACTGCTCCTAAATATATCGAGCTGGAGGGATACAGGAACCTGCTGAACTCAGGAGCAAGGAAAAGGTAAATTGCAAGCAGGGTGGTGTATAATGCACAATGGAGAGGCAGAGCTGATGGCCGGGTGGAGACACAGATGGAGGGGACCAGTATGCTGGGGAATTCCTGCAGAATCAAGAGGAAAAGTTCCACTTGTGCCTGCCCTTGGACGCCGCGCCCGAGATTCCTCCACGTTTGTCCCCTTTCCTTAACAGACCGGGTCAGTGCGAATTTCCTGCACTTACCCTTGAGCGGGGGACCGGCGGAAACTTGCGCCTGAAATTTGCACACACTGCTCATCCCTCAATTTCGGCGGCACTCACCTGGGAGCAGCAATGCACTGGGTAGATGAGGACACAATTAATTCAAGATTTAAATGCAACTGCGTCGTATTATTTCATGCATTGTATTTCAGATGTCTATTCACGAAATCGCGGGTTTCTGAAGGTGATGTAGATTTGGAAATCCCTGAGTAAAACGCTGAAACGAGTCATTGTTTCACTGTTAACACTGCAATTTGTTTATTGCCTTGGCTTTGAGGTTCAGTAAAGGATACCCAGTGCTTAGCGTAACATGCATTGTTCCAATTCACAATTTCCTCACTGCTTTAGGCTCACGGACAGTTCGCCCAAGTGAGGGATTTGAGTCTGAGTTGAGCCACACGCTGAAGGTGCTGTGGACAATTTCACCCAGCACAGAAGTTCCAGTCACGGCTAGTTAGAGCCCAGAGTGTCCTTACAAAAACTTGGACACTCTCTGGGAGGGGAGGGGGTCCAGTTAGTGTCTGCACTAACTCTCTGACTTATTTTTCTGTTTATGCCAACACAGATTCCTTGTCCATGTAACCTGGAACAAGCACAGAGAATGCTGGAGAAACTCAGAAGGTTTGGCAGCGTCTGTGGAGGAAGAAAGTTAGGGCTAATCAGAAAGAGAAACAGGGTTAAGCAGAGAGAGAGAGAGAGAGAAACAGTTAATCAGAGAGAGAGAGAGAGAGAAATGGGGTTAAATCAGAGAGAGAGAAATAGGGTTAATCAGAGAGAGAGAGAGAAAAACAGGGTTAATCAGAGAGAGAGAGAGAGAAACAGGGTTAATCAGAGAGAGAGAGAAACAGGGTTAATCAGAGAGAGAGAGACAAAAAAGGGTTAATCAGAGAGAGAGAGAAATGGGGTTAATCAGAGAGGAAGAAACAGGATTAATCAGGGAGAGAGGGAGAAACAGGGTTAATCAGGGAGAGAGAGAGACAGAGAGAAACAGGGTTAATCAGAGAGAGAGAGAGACAGGGTTAATCAGAGAGAGAGAGAGAAACAGGGTTAATCAGAAAGAGAGACAGACAAACAGGGTTAATCAGAGAGAGACAGACAGACAGAGTTAATCAGAGAGAGAGAGAGAAACAGGGTTAATCAAAGAGAGAGAAATGGGGTTAATCAAAGAAAGAGAGAGAAACAGGGTTAATCAGAGAGAGAGAGAGAGAGAGACAGGGTTAATCAAAAAGAGAGAGAGAGAGAGACAGGGTTAATCAGAGAGAGAGAGAGACAGGGTTAATCAGAGAGAGAGAGAGGCAGGGTTAATCAGAGAGAGAGAGAGAAACAGGGTTAATCAGAGAGAGAGAGAGAGAGAAAAACAGGGTTAATCACTGAGAGAGAAACAGGGTTAATCACTGAGAGAGAAACAGAGTTAATCAGAGAGAGAGAAACAGGGTTAATCAGAGAGAGAGAAATGGGGTTAATCAGAGAGAGAGAGAGACAGGGTTAATCAGAGAGAGAGAGAGAGACAGGGTTAATCAGAGAGAGAGAGAAACAGGGTTAATCAGAGAGAGAGAGACAGGGTTAATCAGAGAGAGAGAGAGAGAGAGACGGTTAATCAGAGAGAGAGAGAGAGACGGTTAATCAGAGAGAGAGAGAGAGACAGGGTTAATCAGAGAGAGAGAGAGAGAGATAGGGTTAATCAGAGAGAGAGAGAGGCAGGGTTAATCACTGAGAGAGAAACAGGGTTAATCACTGAGAGAGAAACAGGGTTAATCACTGAGAGAGAAACGGTTAATCAGAGAGAGAGAGAGAGAGAAATGGGGTTAAATCAGAGAGAGAGAAATAGGGTTAATCAGAGAGAGAGAGAGAAACAGGGTTAATCAGAGAGAGAGAGAGAGAAACAGGGTTAATCAGAGAGAGAGAGAAACAGGGTTAATCAGAGAGAGAGAGACAAAAAAGGGTTAATCAGAGAGAGAGAGAGAAATGGGGTTAATCAGAGAGGAAGAAATGGGGTTAATCAGGGAGAGAGGGAGAAACAGGGTTAATCAGGGAGAGAGAGAGAGAAAAACAGGGTTAATCAGGGAGAGAGAGAGACAGAGAGAAACAGGGTTAATCAGAGAGAGAGAGAGACAGGGTTAATCAGAGAGAGAGAGAGAGAAACAGGGTTAATCAGAAAGAGAGACAGACAAACAGGGTTAATCAGAGAGAGACAGACAGACAGAGTTAATCAGAGAGAGAGAGAGAAACAGGGTTAATCAAAGAGAGAGAAATGGGGTTAATCAAAGAAAGAGAGAGAAACAGGGTTAATCAGAGAGAGAGAGAGAGAGAGACAGGGTTAATCAGAGAGAGAGAGAGGCAGGGTTAATCAGAGAGAGAGAGAGAGAGAGAAACAGGGTTAATCAGAGAGAGAGAGAGAGAGAAAAACAGGGTTAATCAGAGAGAGAGAAACAGGGTTAATCACTGAGAGAGAAACAGGGTTAATCACTGAGAGAGAAACAGGGTTAATCAGAGAGAGAGAAACAGGGTTAATCAGAGAGAGAGAAATGGGGTTAATCAGAGAGAGAGAGAGAGACAGGGTTAATCAGAGAGAGAGAGAGAGACAGGGTTAATCAGAGAGAGAGAGAAACAGGGTTAATCAGAGAGAGAGAGACAGGGTTAATCAGAGAGAGAGAGAGAGAGAGAGACAGGGTTAATCAGAGAGAGAGAGAGAGACGGTTAATCAGAGAGAGAGAGACAGGGTTAATCAGAGAGAGAGAGAGAGAGAGAGGCAGGGTTAATCACTGAGAGAGAAACAGGGTTAATCACTGAGAGAGAAACAGGGTTAATCACTGAGAGAGAAACGGTTAATCAGAGAGAGAGAGAGAGAGAGAAAAACAGGGTTAATCAGAGAGAGAGAAACAGGGTTAATCAGAGAGAGAGAAACAGGGTTAATCAGAGAGAGAGAGAAATGGGGTTAATCAGAGAGAGAGAGAGAGAAACAGGGTTAATCAGATAAAGAGAGAAACAGGGTTAATCAGAGGGAGAGAGAGAGAGACAGGGTTAATCAGAGAGAGAGACAGGGTTAATCAGAGAGCGAGAAACAGGGTTAATCACTGAGAGAGAAACAGGGTTAATCAGAGAGAGAGAGTGAAAAACAGGGTTAATCAGAGAGAGAGACAGGGTTAATCAGAGAGAGAGAAACAGGGTTAATCAGAGAGAGAGAGAGACAGAGTTAATCAGAGAGAGAGAGAGAGAGAGACAGGGTTAATCGGAGAGAGAGTGAGAGAGACAGGGTTAATCAGAGAGAGAGAGAGAGTGAGAGAGACAGGGTTAATCAGAGAGAGAGAGAGAGACAGGGTTAATCAGAGAGAGAGTGAGAGAGACAGAGTTAATTAGAGAGAGAGAGAGAGAGAGAGACAGGGTTAATCAGAGAGAGAGAGAGACAGGGTTAATCAGAGAGAGAGAGAAACAGGGTTAATCAGAGAGAGAGAGAGAAACAGGGTTAATCAGAGAGAGAGAGAGAGAGAGAAAAATGGTTAACCAGAGAGAGAGGAAGAGGGAGACACAGTGTTAATCAGAGAGAGAGAGAGAAAAACTGGGTTAATCAGAGAGAGAGAGAAAAACAGGGTTAATCAGAGAGAGAAACAGGGTTAATCAGAGAGAGAGAGAAAAACAGGGTTAATCAGAGAGAGAGAGAAAAACAGGGTTAATCAGAGAGAGAAACAAGGTTAATCAGAGAGAGAGGGATACAGGGTTAATCAGAGAGAGAGAGAGAAACTGGGTTAATCAGAGAGAGAGAGAGAAACAAGGTTAATCAGAGAGAGAGAGATACAGGGTTAATCAGAGAGAGAGAGAGAAACTGGGTTAATCAGAGAGAGAGAGAGAGAGAAACAGGGTTAATCAGAGAGAGAGAGAGAAAACCAGGGTTAATGAGGGAGCAAGAAATAGAAATAGGGTTAATCAGAGAGAGATAGAGAGTGAAAACAGGGTTAATCAGATGCTGCCAGGTGCTATGTTCATGTTTTTCCCTCACAATCTGCCCTGGTACATTCAAAAATCTTGTGAAAAGTATCCACCACTTTCTCTGCTTTCTCCCCCGGCCCAGTCTCCCTCAGCTCTTGTACACTTGTACATGCCTCCCATCAAGTGGATATTCACTCCTCCCTTGTGGACAGTGAGCAGAGTGAGTGTTTGCACATCTTCATGCGGGATGTCTGAACTTGGTTGCCATGGTGATGGGTTGGTGCACCATGCCAAGCTCAGGGCAAGATCAGAAATCAAGGCCAAGCCATGTTATTGAAGAGAGTAGCTGCTGTGACCAACCCTCCATCACTGACATGTAATACAGTGCTTCAATGTTCCTGAATGCAGGCATGAATCTATGAGATTAGCTTTCGTAACTGTGGGTGCTTTCCCCTGTGACAGAAGGTGACATTGTTTTCAACTTAGCAAAAAAAAAGTTCCTTTGAAACCAAAGATCATCTCAATTGCTGAGTATGGAAATTAAGCTGCTTAGACCTGTTTGAACATACCAAGGGGGAATGGGGGAAAGGGGGGAAGTATTTGAACCCAGACTTCCCGAGGCCATGATCCCAAAAGAACTCTCACTTCAAAGTTTGTGCGAAGATTTGTAGCTCGGGTGCTTGTTGTAGTGGTCTGTTCGCCGAGCTGGAAGTTTTAGTTGCAAACGTTTCGTCCCCTGGCTAGGAGACATCATCAGTGCTGTGGAGCCTCCTGCGAAGCGCTTCTTTGATGTTTCTTCTGGTATTTATAGTGGTCTGTCCTTGCCGCTTCCGGGTGTCAGTTTCAGCTGTCCGCTGTAGTGGTTGGTATATTGGGTCCATCAACAAACACATCGACCTGGACCCAATATACCAACCACTACAGCGGACAGCTGAAACTGACACCCGGAAGCGGCAAGGACAGACCACTATAAATACCGGAAGAAACATCAAAGAAGCGCTTCGCAGGAGGCTCCACAGCACTGATGATGTCTCCCAGCCAGGGGATGAAACGTTTGCAACTAAAACTTCCAGCTCGGCGAACAGAACCACTACAATAGAACTCTCACTTGCTGAGTGGATACTGTTGAGCAATGTGCAATATTGTTTCTCCCTCCCCACAAACACACAAGGGATTTGATCTGAGATCCCAGTCGTGAAGGGGCCGCAGGGATCTGTCCCTGACTCTGTCCTGAACTGATTTAGCACGGAACACTCGCACTGCGATGGCTCAAGACCTGACATTGGACTGTTGGAGCTTGTCACAAGAAACTTATGACTTCACATGTTTCACACTTCAAGGCTCGAAGATGTCTGCTGCTCCATTCGGGGCACTGAATTGAAATGTACTCATTCATGGAGATGTAGGTGTCACTGGCCGGTCAAGCATTTAGTGCCCATCCCTACTTAGCCCTTGAGAGGATGGGGGTGAGCTACCTTCCTGAACCACTGCAGTCCCCCTGCTGTGGGTGGACCCACAATACCCTTAGGGAGGGAATTCCAGGATTTTGACCCAGCGACAGTGAAAGGACAGTGATGTATTTCCAAGTCAGGATGGGGAGTGGCTTGGAGGGGAACTTGCAGGTGGTGGTGTTCCCATGTATCTGCTACCCTTGTCTTTCTGAATGTAAGTGACGGTGCTATCTATGGAGCCTTGGTGAATTTCTGTGTGCATCTGCTACTGTCGTGCTGCGGTGGAGGGAGGGTATACTTGAGAATGTGGGACCATGTAGGCTGCTTTGTCCTGGATGGTGTCAAACTTCTTGAGTGTTGTTGGAGGTGCACCCATCCAGGCAAGTGGGGAGTACTCCATCACACTCCTGACTTGTGCCTTGTAGGGAGTTTGAAGGTGAGATACTCACGAGAGAATGCTTAGCTTTTGAATTGCTCTTGTAGCCACTGTATTTATTTTAGCAATTTTTGAGAAGATTTGTAGGTCAAGTTGATGATAAGTATGTAAGTTTGCTCACTGAGCTGGAAGGTTCATTTTCAGACGTTTCGTCACCATACTAGGTAACATCAGTGAGAATCTCTGGCGATGCACTGGTGGCATGGCCCGCCTCTCTACTTATAGTCTTAGTTTCTTAAGGTGGGTGATGTTATTTCTGGTTTTTTTTTCAAAGGAAGGTAGATCGGGTCTAAATTGATGTGTTTAATGATGGAGTTCTGGTTAGAATGCCATGCCTCTAGGAATCCTCGTACTTGCCTTTGTTTCACCTGTCCTCAGAAATGCGTGTTGTCCCAGTCAAAATGGTGTCCTTCCTTGTCTGTACGTATGGAAACTAATTAGAGTGGGTCATGTCTTTTGGTGGCCAGTTGGTGTCCATGTATCCTGGTGGCAAGTTTCCTGCTAGTTTGGCCGATTAGTGTTTTTTACAGTTCTTGCATGGTATCTTGTCAATGATGTTTGTTTTGCCGGCAGTATCTAAAGGATCCGTAAGTGCGTTGGTAGGTTTGTGGGCTATCATGATGCCAAAAAAAAGAAAAAACCCAGAAATGACATCACCCACCTTAAGAAACCAAGACCTATAAATACAGAGGCGGGACATATCACCAGCATTTCACCAGAGACTCTGACTGATGAGGTTACCTAGTATGGTGATGATATGTCTGAAAACAAACCTTTGAGCTCAGCGAGTTAGCTTACATACTGTATTTGTATGGGGAAACCACTTCAGTTTCTAGTCAATGGTAAACCCCAGGAATTGGACTGTGTGGTGTTCAGTAATGGTAATGTAAATGAATGTCAAGAGCTCTTGGTTAGATTCTCTTTTTTTTTGGAGATGGTCATTGCCTGGAACTTGTGTGGCGTGAATGTTACTTGCCACTTGTCAGCCCAAGCCTGGATATTGTCCAGGTCTTTTTGTATTTGAGCATGGACTGCTGCAGTATCTGAGGAGTCATGAATGACACTGGACCTTTGAGTCATCAGCAAACACCCCACTTCTGACTTAATGATGGAGGGAAGGTCATTAACAGAGCAGCTGAAGATGGTTGGGCCTAGGACTCTACCCTGAGGAGCTCCTGCAGAGGTGTCCTGGAGCTGAGATGACTGACCTCCAACAACCACGACCATCTTCCTATGTGCCAGGTATGGTACTGGAACAGTTTGCTACAGGAATGACACAATCTGGATCACAGGGTCTTCAGTGCTACTGCCAGAATGTTGTCAGGAGCTAAAGCCTTTGCACAATTCAGTGGCTTTAACCATTCCTTGATATCGCTTGGTTGCAGGCTGATATCTGCGATGCTGGGGAAGAGGCTGAGATGGATCATCCACTCAGCACTTCTGGCTGAAGATTGCTGTGAATGCTTCTGCCTTACCTGTTTCAGTGATGTCTTCAGCTTGTCGAACATTGACGATGGGGATATTTGTGATCCTTCCCATTCTGTGAATAGTTTAGTTGTCCTCCAATATTCACAACTGGACGTGACAGAACTGCAACTCTCAGATCTGATCCATTCGTTGTGTGGTCACTTAGCCCTGTCTATTGGTAACTGCCGATGCTGACTGGTATGCAAGCAGTCCACTTTGGCAGCTTTACCAGATTGGTACTTGTTGCTTCAGTCAGGCCCTCCTGCATTCTTGATCCCCTGGCTTAATGGTAGAGATGGAACAGGGGATGTGCCAAGCCGTTAGGGTGCAGACTGTGTTTGAATACATTTCTGCTGCTGCTGTTGGCTCCCACATCTGATTTAAGGCCAGTCTTGAGTTGCTAGATCTGTTTGAAATGTATTCCATTTAGCAAGGTGCCACACAACACACTGGAGGGCATCCTCCACGGGAAGGTGGGACTTTGCTTCTGCAAGGACAATGCAGTAGTCACTCTTTCCAAACCTGTCACGGGCAGATGCACTGGGGAGTGAGGCAGATTGGAGAGGGTAAGGCCAAGCATTTTTATCTATCCTGTTGTTCCCCATACCACCTACTGCAGACCAAGGCGAGACAGCAGTATGTGGGTTGACCTGGTCACAAGGGTACGGTTAGTGAGGGAATGCACGGATATTCACAAGCACCTTGTGAGTTTTGTCAGCCAGTGGATCTGGTGGAAAGATGTTGTTTGCTAAGATAGGAAAGCAGGAGAGGGGTGTTGAGCAGGTGTGGTGCATATTGTCACATTCATTTTGTGTGTGATGTGAATGTGACATGAAGTGTGTGTGCTGAATGTTGCCAGTGATGAAAGTTGCCAGAAAGTTGCAGTGTATGATAGGATATGTGCTGAATCCATGAGGCAATAACACTCCATGTAGATTAGCTGGCAGCTGTGGAATAGCTCTTAAGACAAGTGTTCACTTACGACCCACAGCTTCTCTGCTTTATTAAACTGGTTCACTTAAAATGTACTTGAATTCATGGACAAGATGTTTCAGTTTGAAAAGCTGCTATTACCAAAGTGCCACCCACCCACTGACAATACCAGTTACTTATTAAATCTTCGGCTCTTTAGCTCACTAATGCATCACCTAAAGTGTTGTTTGAAGTGTTTAATTCATGACTAAATCGTCTTTTTCCTCATGCGGGGGAGTCCAAAACTAAAGAGCATAGGTATAAGGTGAGAGGGGAAAGATTTAGAAGGGACCTGAGGAGTAACTTGCTCACGCAGAGAAAGTGGTGGAGGCTGTTGCAATGACAAAATTTAAAAGGCATGTGGCTGGGTATATGAATAGGAAGGATCTAGAGGGATATGGACTAAATGCTGGCAAATGGGACTGGGTCAGATTCGCATATTTATTCGGTGCAGGTGAGCTGGACCTAAGCGAGTTTCCATGCTGTATAACTCTATGACTTTATAGTTCAACAAGAACATTTTTTTAAAAACTCTGGTCAATGTACTTTTTAAATTGTAGTCCCTATTGACATGTGGTAATTGTATTCTGGATTAGTGGTGCTGGAAGAGCATAGCAGTTCGGGCAGCATCTGAGGAGCAGCAAAATCGACGTTTCGGGCAAAAGTTCTTCAGTGTTCCTTGGATGCTGCCTGAACTGCTGTGCTCTTCCAGCACCACTAATCCAGCATCTGGTTTCCAGCATCTGCAGTCATTGTTTTTACCTATGTGGTAAATGTAGCAATCAGTTTCTGTCCAGCAAGATCCCACTATAGCAATGTTATGATGAGAGATAATCAGTTTTTGGGCTGTTGATTGAGAGAGACACAGTTGCTAGGGAACTGAGATATTCCCCTGCCCTTCTCCCACTTGCTTGCCACACCCACCATCACCTGCTTTGAAATGGTGCATCTCTTCCTTTGACCAGAGAGAGATGTAACATCATAGCTGAAAGACTGCACTTAAAGCAATGCAGCACTCCTTGGGTGCCTCACCAGATTGTCGAGACAAATAAACTGCAGATGCTGGATTCCAGGGTAGACAAGCAAGAGGCAGGAAGGACACAGCATCAGGAGGTGGAGGAATCAATCCTGAAGAAGGGTCACACTGAAATGTTGACTTCTCCACCTCCTGATGCTGCCTGGCTTGCTGTGTCCTTCCAGCGTCCTGCTTGTCTCACTGGATTGTCAGCCAGGATTTTGTATTCAATTCACATGGACCTTGGACAAAGACAGGAAAACAAGAGAGATAAGACGTAAAGTCTTTGCTAGGAAATCAAATAGGGCAATAGCTCTAAAACAATGTTTTGCACATTGCGAGAGGATCTATGAGGAATTACAAGATTTTGCAAAATATGGCCATCAAACCTTGCATCCCTTGAACAGATATAATGCAATAGCTCGGCTTCTCAGTGCAGTTGACATGCTATATCCTTCACCTTGATTGTACCTCAAAGCAGACACAAGTCAAAAATACAGCATTAAAGGATCGATCATTGATTAAGTTTTAATATCTATTGTGATGAAAATTTCACAAAATGACATAATTAATATGCAATCATTTACATGAGCAGTTCTGCAAAAATATTAAACCCTAAATGTTGACAGTGCAACTCCTGGGCAGTGAAGGGAAAGTCGATAAAAATTAATCGATGAACAAAAGTCAAAGGGTGGAAATCAATTTGTTTGTAGCCATATGTTACAGAAGGGGCTGGTTCAACTCAATGGAGAGGGGCAGTGGAGGAAGTTATATGAGAAACCTAAGAGAAATGATTTACTCTTCCTTTGCAGTGAAGGTTTTGAAAAATGGAGAATTCAGTCCAATTTAACTCTGACAATGCTGCCCTGGCACATGGAAGCTGCAGTAACCGATTTCTCAGGAAGATGAGGGGATTGAAACCCAACAACTTCTGGCAGGAAGCAAAGCGTATTTCCAGACTGGCTGGCCCGCTGGTGAGTTTACACCCACCTAATGGCCTCATATTTTGATGGTCAGGGAGTTGTTGGAGCATCATAGACTGGATTGTGCGTTGGATCTATGCAGGACCCCAGACACAGAGGACTCTGTGAGAGTTGCTTGGGCCACTGAAGATTCCAATGAGCTATTGCCATCCATCTGAAACCATCCAGAAGAGTCCATCTAAGATGGAAAATTTGGACGCCCCACTTTTGTTCGTTAATAAACAAACCTAGTCTGATTCCTGAGGAGCTACTACGTTGACCTCCGAACTTAACAATCTACCTCATCTTACCCTCCCAACATCTGACACCCCAGTACCTTATATCCCCTCTAACCCAATATGATTCACTCTGCTGGCCCCAATAGACCCTTTGGCTGCAACTGGTTATGGAACCTCCCCCCACCACCCACCCATCACCTGCTCCACAAGAACATAAGAACCAGGAGCAGGAGTAGGCCATTTGGCCCCTCGAGCCTGCCCCACCATTCAATAAGATCATGGCTGACCTTTTAATGGACTCAGCTGCTTATACCCACCCGTTCACCATAACCCTTAATTCCTTTACTGTTCTCAACTCTATCTTTGCCTTAAAAACATTCAACGAGGTAGCCTCAACTGCTTCACTGGGCAGGGAATTCACAGATTCACAACCCTTTGGGTGAAAACGTTTCTCCTCAATTCAGTCCTAAATCTGCTCCCACTTATATTGAGGCTATGCCCCCTAGTTCTAGTTTCACCAGCCAGTGGAAACAACCTCTCTGCTTCTACCTCATCCATTTCCTTCATAATTTTATATGTTTCTATAAAACTGCCTTCCCCACCCCCCAATTCTTCTAAATTCCAATGAGTATAGTCCCAGTTCACTCAATCTCTCGTCTTAAGCTAACCCTCTCAACTCCAGGACCAATCTAGTGAATCTCCTCCGCATCCCCTCCAGTGCCAGTATGACTTTTCTCAAGTAAGGAGACCAGAGCAGTGCATGGTACTGTAGGTGTGGTCTCACCAGCAGCCTATACAGCTGCAGCATAACCTTCCTGTTTTTAAATTCCATCTCTCCAGCAAGTAAGGACAATATTCCATTTGCCTTCTTCACTACCTGCTGCACCTGCAAAACAATTTTTTGTGACGCATGCACAAGGACACCCAGGTGCTTCTGCACAGCAACATGCTGCATTTTTTCACCATTTAAATAGCAGCCCATTTTGCTATCATTCCTACCCAAATCCACTCACATCCACCTACCCAACTCCACCCACATCCACCCACATCCACCTACCCAAATCCACTCCCATCCACCTACCCAACTCCACCCACATCCACCCACATCCACCCACATCCACCTACATCCACCTACCCAACTGCACCCACATCCACCTACCCACATCCACCCACATCCACCTACCCACATCCACCCAACTCCACCCACATTCACCCACATTCACCTACCCAACTCCACCTACATCCACCTACCCAACTCCACCCACATCCACCTACCCAACTCCACCCACATCCACCTACCCAACTCCACCCACATCCACCCACATCCACCTACCCAACTCCACCTACATCCACCTACCCAACTCCACCCACATCCACCTACCCACATCCACCCACATCCACCTACCCAACTCCACCCACATCCACCCACATCCACCTACCCAACTCCACCCACATCCACCTACCCACCTCCACCCACATCCACCTACCCACATCCACCTACCCACATCCACCCACATCCACCTACCCACATCCACCCACATCCACCTACCCACATCCACCCACATCCACCCACATCCACCTACCCACATCCACCCACATCCACCTACCCACATCCACCCACATCCACCTACATCCACCTACCCACATCCACCCACATCCACCTACCCAACTCCACCCACATCCACCTACCCAACTCCACCCACATTCACCTACCCAACTCCACCCAAATCCACCCACATCCACCTACCCACATCCACCTACCCAACTCCACCCACCCACATCCACCTACCCAACTCCACCCACATTCACCTACCCAACTCCACCCAAATCCACCCACATCCACCTACCCACATCCACCTACCCAACTCCACCCACCCACATCCACCTACCCAACTCCACCCAAATCCACCCACATCCACCTACCCACATCCACCTACCCAACTCCACCCACCCACATCCACCTACCCAACTCCACCCACATCCACCTACCCAAATCCACTCACATCCACCTACCCAACTCCACCCACATCCACCTACCCAACTCCACCCACATCCACCTACCCAAATCCACTCACATCCACCTACCCAAATCCACCCACATCCACCTACCCAACTCCACCCACATTCACCTACCCAACTCCACCCAAATCCACCCACATCCACCTACCCAGAGTAACCTTGTCTGCTGATGTATTCTATACCTCTCTATCTTAAAAGTGACAATCCGCTGCTTAACCTTGTCTGATTACCTCAAAGACCATTATTTTGCATTCATAAATCGTGATGTTCGAATCCTTCATCAATGCATGAGATTCCTCATCATCCTGAAACGCTCGATGAAACACTTCTGTTACTATTATGGAGAAATGTGATTATTGTTTTCAATAAGAAATTTGATCTGTTGAACTAGTTTATAAGTAATTTTCAATGTTTAAGACCATGATAAACATTCATTTGCCAGTGTAAACTATTTCTCATTCATTTCTCTTTGACAGTTTTTGTCACAGCTGATGATTCTCCTAATAAATATTGTCAGCTCTGTGTTCTGTGGACATTTAGGGAAAGTTGAATTGGGCGCTGTCAGTCTTGCCATAGCGGTAAGTTTTGTGTTGAGAATGTGCACATTTATTGATGCTAACATCTCCTGTATAAAATCGTGATGAAGGTGCATTGCTTCCTATCAGTGTCAAGCTCAGAGCCGTTACCAGCTGATGAGCTGCTCCTTGTGAAAAAGCCTGGTCTTTACCTGCTGCTCTCAATGGAAGGGCAACTGGAGCCCAGCAGCTGCTTCAGTGCAAAGACCAGGAACATCAGCTCGGCATTCCAGCTCATCACTGTTCTCCATGAGCCATCCTGGGAGTCCCATGGGTGTTGGGGTCATTGGGTGAGGGTGAGATTGGGCTCCATCTTAATGCCCTCCATGGGGAGATCACCCTCTGGCAGTCACTTGGCTGACACAGGAGGATGGGTCACTTGTAAACTGTGCAGATTATCATGGTCTGCTGAACACCGTGGAGCTATATCAACATTAAATTTTCCTAACATCTTTAACATAATGTAACGTCCCCAATGTCCCAAATATTAAAACATATTATTTACATCTAGCTTTGTGAAGCTTGAATGCCACCCAATTTAGCTGAGGCCCTATTGATATACACAGAAGATGTACTTTACGTTTGACAATTATGACCAACTGTGCAATATCTGAGCATATTTTGATAGATCACACCAGCTTTGGCACTGTGACTAAACCTGTGCACCAGCTTTTTGGTTCTGTCACAGGTGAAAGATCCTTTATTTCAACAGAGTCCATTTCCTTCTTTACCTTTAGCAGGAATGGATGAGGAAATGTTCTGGTTTTAACCAGACACTCTGGCTATATTTCAAGACCTGGAATGATGTGGTCTTCTCTCTCCAGCTTTCTTAACCTGTGAACGAGCTGTTGAATGATCATCTCAGCTTTCTAGTTACTGTAGTCTGCAAGGATTGTGTTCAGTTGCCTCTTAATTAGATTAGATTAGATTAGATTAGATTTCTTACAGTGTAAGTAACAACAAGTCCACACCAACCCGCCGAAGTGCAACCCACCCACACCCCTACATTTACCCCTTACCTAACACTACGGGCAATTTAGCATGGCCAATTCACCTGACCCACACATCTTTGGACTGTGGGAGGAAACCGGAGCACCCGGAGGAAACCCACGCAGACACGGGGAGAACGTGCAAACTCCACACAGTCAGTCGCCTGAGTCGGGAATTGAACCTGGGTCTCAGGCGCTGTGAGACAGCAGTGCTAACCACTGTGCCACCGTGCCGCCCATACTCTGTGACCTTGAGTTCTGTATCTCCTGGCCCATTTGGTCTTTTGTATAATGATAGAATGGAATAATATGTGAATGGCTATTACCCAACTGCACACATCCAACCTGCAAAATGTGCCACCTACTGTGCAATATTAGATCAAATGCTGCAATTGGAAATCGTTGCTGGATAACCCCAAGTGTGTTAAGAAGTAGTCCGACAATCGATTTAGGATTGTCCGTTAGACTTACAGTGTGTCACATCTACATGTATTGAAAGTTGTATATAGTAACACATGGGATCATGTTCTTTACACACAGAAAGAACTGATACACACACTGTGACTATTTTAATACAACCAAAAAAGTGACAGCTGTTTGTTAGTCCATTTCTCAGGGAAATGGTCAGAGTTTAGGATTGAAACAATCCATTAGTATCATCAACTGAGCTTTCTCCTTGGTTCACAAGTCCACCTCCAATCAGCATTCTCAGCACAGTATAAATGTTGATTCTCCCCGAAATTGATGTTCTTGCAAATTGTCCTGATGAGACCAAAATGGCAAGCTTCACCAAAATGTACCTTTTCTCAGCAACACTCAAATTCTTGGTCTTGTTGTGATAGTGCAGAATGTTTATGGAGTCTGCTGAGGTAAGGCACACACTGAATTGGTTAAGGAACACCTTACAGTGGGTTCATCTTGTCAGCAGGCTTTTCAAAAGACAGCAAGATCATGTGACATTGCATCACTTCCTGTGCAGTTTTATTAGCATATTACAAAGTTAGAATTAACTCCTCTGATCACAGGATGATATTTCTAAAGGTCTCCTATTTCTTATTTCTTTTGGACAGGTAATAACTGTATCAGGTATCTCCATAGGTATGGGCCTGTCGACAGCATGTGACACTCTTATATCTCAGGTGGGTGCAGAAAACTGCAGTCTGTATAAGGAACAGTAGATATTGTTCCATCAAAGGAATAAATCTTTCATCAAGCTGCATTGAAAAACACAGGACATTGTGTGAATATGAGCCAGGCAGAAATGCTAGATCCAATTCCTGAATTAGCTGTTCTCAGCTAGCACCAGGCAGCTATAATTTGCCTCAGGAGTTGAGGATAGGAACTGGGATTTAGTGATTGTGAAGAGACAAGAGTTTTGGATATGAATTTCACTTGGAAGGAAACATAGAATAAATTTCACTGAAATAACACTGGGAGAAACATTAACCTGCGTTCTGAAAGGTTCAGCGGAATAGATGCGGCAAACACCAGCACATTATTTAACTAAACTGTGAACTGAAAGTTAAAGGTATTGAAATCAACAAGACTTGTTTTAAAACTAGCTCTCCCACCCTGCATTGGAGAGAGTATCCAGAATAGATTCTCATTTAAGTTGTTCATAGTTTGTGGGTTGACAGCTTTGGAAAAGAGTCTGATGTGTCGATTGATAATTGAATATCAAAGTACCTGTCACGATAAGTAAAATCTCTGATCAGTGTGATCGTGGGTAAGAAATAACTAGTTCATACGCACTTGTGATTTGAACATGTCCAATGCTAAGCATAAATGGTATCCCATCATGATGCATTTATTATGAGAGAGAAATATTACATTTTTTTTATAAGTTGTGGCAATTATATCTTTATAAAGAGACAATGGAATAGAATGCACTGGTCAATATTGATCCAAATCATTTAAACATTTTGTCCTGATTTCCAGACGTATGGCAGTAAGAACCTGAAGCGAATTGGAGTGATTCTCCAAAGAGGGATTCTCATTCTCCTGATCGCCTGCTTTCCCTGCTGGACTATCTTCATCAACATTGAGCACATTTTATTGGCTTTCAAACAGTCTCCTGCAGTAGCCAAGTGAGAACCTTATCCATTTCCTTTTGCCATTTTATTCCAACATGGAGGTGCACTGGGTCGTCACACTGAAAGGGATCTCCACTCCTTAATGTATCAATGAGACAGTGAAATTAATGTTGATTTCCTGCATGTATGAATGTTATACCAGACCAGAAATTAATAGAAACATCAGAGTTGCCTGGGGCGAGCAACTCTATGATACAGTGTATTTTTTATATTACGTTCCCATATGAGTTTGATAGACTTTGTTATGTGTCAGGTCTTAAACACCAGCCTTCATTGAGTCAGAGAGATCTACAGGACAGAAAAAGGCCCCTATGCCCATTGTGTCTGCGCCAGTGGAAAACAACCACCTGACTATCTGCATGGTGTGGTATGTTTGCATATCACTGTATTTTATATCATTGCTACTGCAGTTTGGGTTTAACCTTTGTATTCAGGTAATGATGTCCTCTGCCATTAAGAGCATTGTATTTTTTTTCTTGCAGATTAACACAACTCTATGTGAAGATATTTATTCCTGCTCTTCCTGTAAGTAAATTATTATAGGTAGCGTTGATGCATACAGACAGGTTGTTAGACAGCTGAAGTCATTCATTAGCTGAAACGTAGACAGACCAAAAGGATTCAGTCTGCAAAATTTGCATTGGATCCACCTGTGTGTGACCTTATAAATCCAACAAAACGCTCTGATCAAGTAATGCATTTGAAGTGTGCTTTAGTTTTTAATGTAGGTAACAGAGCAGGCAATTTATACGCAGTGGAATTCAACAAAGGCTATTGAGAAAAATTGCTACTTTACCTTTCTTTCAATTGTTCTGATTTTGTCCTTTAATATGACGTGCACCCAGCAGTTACAATAATCCCGAGTTAGCCCTGAGAAGGTGGTGGTGAGCCACGTTTTTGAACCACTACAGTTCATGTGGTGCAAGGACATTCAGGCTATTGCTGTGATGTTGATTCCCAGCACTTTGACCCCATGAGGGTGAGATCTTGGTAAAATCTTGGTGAGATCTTGAGATCTTGCAGGTGACACCGTGGCTCATTGGTTAGTATTGCTGTCTCAAGTGCCCAGGACCCAGGTTCAGATCCAGCCTAGGGTGACTGTCTGTGTGGAATTTGCACATTCTTCTCATGTCTATGCAGGTTTCCTCCGGGTGCTCTGGTTTCCTCCCAGAGTCCAAAGATTTGGAGGTTAGGTGAATTGGCCATGCTAACATTGCCCATAGTGTTCAGGGATGTGTAGGTGCATTAGTCAGGGGTAAATGTAGAGTAGTAGGGGAATGGGTCTGGGTGGGTTACTCTTCAGAGAGTCAGTATGGACTTATTGGGCCGAATGGCCTGTTTTCACACTGTAGGGATTCCATGAAGGATAACTTGGAAGGAATGATGATTCTCCCTTGTGTCTGTCGGCCTTATCCTTCTAGATGCAGGTTTAGAAGGTGCTAGGGAAACACCTTGGTGATTTTCTGCTGTGGTACACATTGCTGCCACGATGCACTGTGGTGGTGGAAGACAACATGAAAATTGGCGGAAGAGACACTGAACAGCTTTCTCCTGGATAGTGCCAAGTTTCTTGGGTATTGGAGCAGCACTCTTCCAGTTTCCCATAACATTCTTTACTTGTGGAAGGAGGACAAGCTTTGGAGAGTGAGGGGTTGAGAAACCTGAACGGAATTCCTAGCCTCGAACCTGCTTTTGTAGATGCTGTTCAGGACAGTCAAAGCTTGGGTCGTACAGCGTCTGAGTAAATTGTCTCTAGTTATGTTGGACAGAACTAAACAGCAGCTGTGGTTCAAACATTTTAAGGGCTGTATGAATGCAATTCCTTCTTCTATTTCAGCAGTGATTGCTTCCCTAATTATTTTCAATATTTTCTCTTAGGCAGCATTTCTTTATGACTTAGAGGTCCGATACCTTCAGAACCAGGTAAAGTCACTGAATGTTGGAGTGTGCATGAGATTCAATACAATATTATTTTTACAATGAGATATAGTTCCTTATTGCATGTCCTTATTTTAATGGTCAGCGGCAATTGGGTATTAGAGTCGAGGGTGTGTTGCTGGAAAAGCACAGCAGGTCAGGCAGCATCTGAGGAGCAGGAGAATCGACATTTCAGGCAAAAGCCCTTCATTAGGAATGAGGCTTTTGCCCAAAGCATCAATTTTCCTGCTTCTTGGATGCTGCCTGACCTGCTGTGCTTTTCCAGCACCACACTCTTGACTCTAACCTCCAGCACCTGCAGTCCTCACGTTAGCCCTGCAGTCCTCACGTTAGCCCTGCAGTCCTCACGTTAGCCCTGCAGTTGGGTTTTAATAACTATTGCAGGGATTAATTTGTGAAATGTGGAGAGCAAACCCGAAATTACATTTGATGATCCAATTGCAAAAGTGGGCAAGTCATCCACACCTCCAGTCAGGAAATCTCCAGCAGTGAACCTGATCCAAGTGAGGAGAAAGGAGTCCCCAAATGGGCATTGTGAGAGTGGTTACACCTTATCTTCCCTCCACCTCAGCACTGTGCTTGATTGACGGACAATGCCAGGAATGACTCTATTGCTTTGTTCCCATCATAGGGGATCATCATGCCTCAGGTTTTTGCTGGTTTTATTGCCAACATCTTCAACGCTGTCGTCAATTACCTCTTGCTCTACGTGCTGACGCTGGGAGTGCCGTAAGTAGTCCACTACATTTAAACATTCTCAATGTATAATTTGGTACTAGTTCTGAGAAATGGACAGTAACCCAGGATTTCTGCAAAGCCACATTTAATTTGCAGACTTTTGTTTTCCAGGGGCTCGGCTGCTGCCAATGTTGCTTCTCAGTACTGTCAGCTTCTCCTCCTGTTCGGGTACATTCGATGGAAGAAGTTACATGTTCAGACCTGGGGAGGTAGGTTTCAGGGAGGGTCACTTACACTTTGGGTCATGGTGTGAAACGGATGATGTCTAATTGGACAAAGAACCCAGAGGGAACCCCTGCTCCAGGATGAAAGAGGAGGTGATCTGGATGATCAGATGGTTTTCAGACTGTCCTCACTTTTGATACATTCTCTGTAATGCGTTAATCACTTGTTTGTTTGGTCTTTTCTGCAGGTTGGTCCACTGAATGCCTGCAGGAGTGGGGGAGCTTTGTACGCCTGGCGATTCCCAGCATGTTCATGCTCTGTATTGAATGGTGGGCATTTCATATTGGAACGTTCCTCGTAGGTAAATAAACTAGCACACTGCTATGAAAAACACACCTTCCAGTGATGCTATGTCAGTGACACGCTGAAAGGAGCTGGTCATCAAAATATACAACAAATGAGTGCAGCAAAGATAGGTCACTCTCCTTATGGCAATGGAGTTTACAATGCTTCATAGACACATGTACAATATGGCAGTGGGGTGAGCTTTATCTTGATAGGAATTGATTTGGAGGTGCTGGTGTTGGCCTGGGGTAGACAACATTAAAAAGCACACAACACCAGGTTATAGCAGCGCCTCGAAAGCCAGTGCTTCCAAATAAACCTGTTGGACTATAACCTGGTGTTGTGTGATTTTTAACTTCGATAGGAATTATAAACCAGGCATGAGTCAGTCCACACAACTGTCTTTTCTCATAGAGTCATACAGCACGGAAACAGACCCTTCGGGCCAACCAGTTCATGCTGTTACGAAATTGTGGGTGTACTGTATCTTTAAGAGAGTTGCAAGGACTTAGCAAGTACACAGAGTACTGGAAAATTTAAAATGTAACATTTGGTCGAACAGCTAGCAGTAGCTGGGTTGCTATGAGACAAAAATAAATTCAAATTCGACCAATCAATTTAAATTATGCCCCAAGATACCAAACTCCAATCAAGTTTGAAGTTAGTATTTTGATCATATTAAAACCAATAAAATGATCCGATGTTTTGGGGTATAAATATAAGACATTTTGGGCTTTTAGCCAGAATGGGAGAACTGCGAAGCCACCAAGCAGTACCGACTGCCAGTGGAATAGTCCAAAGATGTGTAGGTCAGGTGAACCAGCCATTCTAAACTGCCCATAGTGTTAGGTGCATTAGTCAGCGGGAAATGGGTTACCCTTCGGAGGGTCGGTGTGGACTTGTTGGGCCGTAGGGCCTGTTTCCACACTGGAGGGAATCTAATCTTTCAGAATAACTCTCCGAGAGGTATCTGTCTATGAGTTTGTGCAGCAGAACATTGAGGCCAACCCGGGAGAGAGAATCTACAGAGGAACAGCTACAGAGGACACTCAGCAAAGCTGACTGGTCTTGAAACATGATTTTCCTTTTTGTAAATTGTAATCAGGATTTTTTATCGGACTAGAATTGTAGAGTGGGGAGGTAAAAGGTTTAAGAGAAAGGAGTTATAAATAGTTGTTAGTTAATATTCTCTGTTAGACTTAAAGAATAAAGTTCTTAAATTTTTATTTTAAAGTAGTGATTTTTGAGGATAGTTCTGTGCCTGTCGAATTTTAACAGATTACAGCATTGAGTGAATTGTGTCTGTGTGGCTGGCATAAATTAACAGAGGGTTTTACCCCGTGTCGTAGCAATACTGGACATCATCCCAACTAAACTAGTCCCACCTGCCTGCTCCTGGCTCACATCCCTCCAAACCTTTCCTGTTCATGTACTTATCTCAGTGTCGTTTAAATGTTGTAACTGTACCCCCATCCCCCACTTCCTCAGAAAGTTCATTCCGCACGTGAACCGCTCCCTGTGTAAGAAAATTGTGTTTCATGTCTTTTCTAAATTTCTATCCTCTCAACCTTAAACATGTGCCCTCCTTTCTTGAAATCCACCACCCTAGGAAAAGACACCTACCATTAACACTATCTTTACTCTCCCATAAATTTATAAACCTCTATAAGGTCACCTTTCAACCTCCTATGCTGCACTGGAAAAATGTCCCAGCCTATCCAGCCTTCCTGTATAACTCAAATCTTCCATACCCAGCAGCATCCTGGTAAGTATCTTTTGAGCCTATAACAGGATGGCTGGAACTGGACACAGTGCTCAGAGGACGCCTCACCAATGATCTGCATAATCTCAACATGACATCCTGACTCCTATACTCAAAAGGGCTAAGCAACGAAGGCAAGCCTGCTAAATGCCTTTTTAACCACCTCCTGGGGATGTAAAGTGTGCTATTGGATCATTCTCATGCTTTCCGTGAAATCACAAGATAAATTCTGTCTCTGCTGCAGTTGAATCACAATTCTCCGTATGTATCGCTGTACAAAGTGATAGATCACAGCAAAACAATATCAAAGGACCTCTACATCAGTTAAGAGGAAATAACCAGGGAGACTGAGACTGAACTGCAGCTATGAACTCATACAATGTCTCTTTTGTGGAATTTAAGTTAGTCATAAATACAGGAATGATCAAAGGTACAAACAAATCAATATGGAGTTTAATGCCACTGAACTCATTAGTAAAACATGTCGTGAATCATATAGAGTTTTACAATATATTAAGAAGCCTTTCTGCCTATCTTGTTCACGCTGGTCAGAAAGCACCATTTTCTAGCACTTGGCCTCTAGCCTCGTTTCTTATAGCATTTCAAGCAGTCACCGAAATACTTCCTCAATGTTGCCAGGTCCCCCCTTGTACCATCCTTACAGGCAGTGAGTTCCAAATGCCTCCATCCTCTCGTTTTCTCTCAACTCACCCCTAAACCTTTTCATCTGTTAACCTCATGGACCCCGCTACAAAGGAGAAAATAATTCTTCCCCTCGATCCTATCTATGCCCCTCATGATTTTGTACTCCTCATTCAGATCCCCTCTCTGACTTTGTTTTAAAAAAAGACTGTCCCAGCCCATCTTGTCTTCCTTCAGAGCTGAATCACTCCAGCCCAGGTAATATCCTGTTCAAACTCCTCTGCACACTCTCCAGCGAAATCACATCCTTCCTAGAATAAAACTGCACACACAGTCCTCCAGCTGTGGCCTAACTAACATTAAATACAACTCATTCATAATCTCCCTGCTCTGAATTGAATACCTTGACAAGTGAAGGGAAATATCTCAGTTGACCTCTTAACCACCTTAAAAATGTGTTGCTGGAAAAGTGCAGCAGATCAGGCAGCATCAAAGGAACAGGAGCATCGACGTTTCAGGCATAAGCCCTTCTTCATGAAATTGCTTTGATGCTGCCTGACCTGCTGCGCTTTTCCAGCAACACATTTTTAAGCTTTGATCTCCAGCATCTGCAGTCCGCACTTTCTGCTCTTAACCACCTTGTCTACCTGTCCTGTCACCTTCAAAGACCCAGTGGATATACACACCAAGGTCCCTCTGATCGTCTGAAATTTCTTGTGCCCTACCATTCATTGTGTATTTTATTGCCGTGTGAGCCTTCCCATAACATACTCAGAATCAGAAACAAAGTAACGTCAAAACTAGAAGCAGGAGTAGACCATTTGACCCTTTTAGCATGGCCAGTTCACCCTAACCTGCATGTCTTTGGACTGTGGGAAAAAACTGGAGCACCCAGAGCAAACCCACGCAGACACGGGGAGAATGTGCAAACTCCACACAGATCCTATTGAGGTGGAGCATCAGCCATGATCTTATTGAATAACGGAGGAGGCCGGAAGGGCCAAATGGTCTACTCCTGTTCCTATTTCTTATATTCTCCCCATTCATAATGATCATGGCTAATGCTCTATCTCAATGTCAAATTCCTCCTTTCTCCTCAAACCCCTTGATGCCTTTAAAATCTAAAATGTACCCATCTCAAATTAAGTTGCATTTGTACTGGTTTGCCTCTGAGCAGTTGCCTATATTTTCCTGTAGTCTATGGCTTTCCTCCTCCCTATTTACCACATCACCAATTTCATGTTGTCTGTGAATGTTTTGATCATACCTCCTACAGTCATGTCTAGATCATTAATGCACGCCACTAACCGCAAGTTGACCTTGTCAGTTGTCTCATTGGAGTCCGTTTACACTATATCAACTGCACTACCCTCATCTACCTACCCCTAACAACCTCAAAAACCTCTGTCAGAATTATTAGATGTGATCTCCCCCTGACAAACACATGCTGCTCAGTCCTGATTAATCCTCACCTCTCCAAGTGAAGATGAATTCTCTGCCTCAGACTTCTTTCCAGTAGTTTCCCTTCCACTAATGTTAGACTCACTGGTCTGCAGTTTCCTATTTTATCCCTCGCAACCTTCTTGAATAATTAGCTGCCCTCCAGTCTGATGATACCCCTCTTGTGGCCAGAGAGGATTTGTAAATGAAAATCATAGCCCCAGCAATCACCTTCCTTACTTCCCACAACAATAGCTCATCTGAGCCTGGGGATTTAACCAGTTTTAAGTCTGCTAATAGCTCCTTGCTCTCTCCCGATTGTAATTTGTTCGAATATACCTTCCTGATTTCTAAACCTACATCATTCATTTCTGTGGTGAATACAGATGCAACATACTCATTTAAAACCTCACCACGTCCTCCACACTCCACACACAGACTGCCACTTTAGTCTATAATAGTGCTTACGCTTTCCCTAATAATCTTCTTGCCCTTAATATACTTGCAAAACACTTTTTGATTTTACTTGTTTTCTTATCCCTTCATTCAACATCTTTATACAATCTCTTCTATAAGCAACCTTCTGCACTTTCTATACTACTCAAAGGCCTCCAATGTTTCAAGCCCTCAGAACCTGCCATAAGCATCCCATTATTCCTTATCCTTGTACATCCCTCAACATCTATTTGGGAAGTCAAGGATTCTATTATGCCATCACTTTCAAGATTGTAAGTCCACACTGAACATTAAAATTTAGTAAGTGATATGATACAATAATTAGTGTGTCCAATAATTCATGTAACCTCATTGCGAAATGGTTACCCTGACCAGTGTGGGTGGCTATTTAACTCCCTTTTGTCAAAATTGACTCATCCTCAATTTCTCCCCACCTTTAGTCAATGGGAGACATGACATAGAGAACCTAAAGATGAACTGGTGATAACATTCCTTCTCAATTGATTTTGATTCCTATGTTACTGCACTGCACTGTATTCTAGATTGCGTCCGTCATAAGTCAAATAAATCTTAAATAAACATCCTTTTCAGAAGATTGTACTAGAGAGTTCAGATCATTTTTTTATTTAGCTGAGCACCAGGGATCCGGGTTTGATTCCAGCCTTGGATGACTGTCTGTGTAGAGTCTGCACCATCTCACCATGTCTGTGTGGGTTTCCTCTGGGCGCACCAGTTTCCCCCCACATTCCAAAGATATACAGATCAGGTGGATTGGCCATGGGAAATTGCCCCATAGTGTCTATGGATGTTCAGGTTAGGATTAGCCATGGGAAATGCAGGGTTACAGGGTTAAGATGGTGGGTATGGGTGGGATAGTCTTCAGAGAGTCGGTGTGAACTCAATGGGCCGAAAAGCCTGATTTCACACTGTAGGGCTTCCATGATTCTATACGACTACCTCTTCCACTCGACTACGTTGACACAGCTTGACTCAATGCCTGACCTAAGAGTAACTCTCCCGAATATCCGGTTACCTTCCCAACATCACCCAATTAACCTTGATCCAACCTGACTAACACCATGAACCTACTACCCACTAACCTCTAACTACTTATCAATTTCCACCACCTTGCCATTTATGCACTAAAGAACATCATTAACCTCATCTACCTCACCCACCTACACCACTCGCCCCCCCACTTGACCACCTCACCTTCCTACTCGCTCGACCCACTGTCCCACCAACCCATCTACTTAGCTATTCGCTCACTTGCCCACTTCCTCTGCCCACTGACATTCAAATTGCATCTTTAAACTTAACATATACTGCAAGACATTGGCCATGTCTTAAACCAACTGTATCCTGCTGTGATGAGTAGATCCACAGGAGCAGTTGCAACTGGAGGATCATTCTTCCTTAGAAATAATTTCCTTCAGTAAAGATTGATTTCCTTTTTGGATCACTTGACCTCAAACATGTATTATTTATCCTTCTCCACAGGTACTGCCAGCCAGACCTGCTCAATAGTGCCAGCCGTTTCTGTTTTACTTTGCCTCCAGTCTCTGTAATAGTTTGCTTTTCATTTACTTGTTCACAGGGTTACTTAATGAAGTTCAACTTGGAGCCCAGACCATCATATTTCAGATTATTACTGTACCATACAGGGTAAGGCTAAAGATTCAATAAAAGTACAGTATTTACATAAATACATGTCTCAGCAAAGAATAAAAGTTCTAAGAAAACAAAAAACACAAGCTACTTAACTGTTGGGATTTTAGCATCAAATGAAAATTAAGATTCTCCTCTTCCTACTGCAGTCAAACTGAGGTGTTCAGACTGAATGCAATATTTCAATCGTAACCTAACTGGTGTTGTTCAGAAATTTAACATTAATCCCTAGCTTTTGTGTAAAACTCACAAGTTCGTTTTAAAGCCTTTTACCATACACTGATTTTTCTTTTCTCTCTGAAATATTCAATGGCCATCTTTTGCAGCATTAAACTGCATTTGCCACAGCTCTGCCCAGACTCCCGTGCCATTCTCTATCTCCTTCCTCAATTTGCCATGTCTCTTAACCTGGGTACCCTGAGTGTCAATGTTATTTGATGAAACTACATACCTCTGCCCTCTCATTTAGATAAATTATAAAAACACAAAGAGCATTGATGTCTCTGACAACCATGGTAACTCCAGCTCCTGGCAACAAGCGAACTGTTTATCTCACATGGAGGACTTTTGCAGCCGTTGAAATGCATCGTAAATTTGTTCCAAAGCGGCTTTCAAGTACTTCATTTAGAATCCCCACTGTTTGGAAGCAGGCCATTCAGCACATCGAGTTCACACTGATCCTCTGAAGAACATCCCACCCTGCATTTCCCAGGGCTAACCCACCTAGCCTGCATCACTGGACACTGTGGGCAATTGTGGCCAGTTCCCCCAACCCATGCATCTTTGGACTGTGGGAGGACACAAGAGAGAACATGCAAACTCCACACAGACAGTCAGTCTGAGGCTAGTATTGAACCCAGGTCTCCAGCACTGTGAGGCAGAAGTTCTAACCACTGAGACACCACGTCGCCCAGTCATTGCACAGCAATTGCAACACACTACTACAGCACTTCAATCCTGGTATAGTATCACGAGTTGGTCCCACTAGAGTGTTGCCAGACAAAATTCATGAAGGAGATACCAGGATAGTTGACCAAAAAAGCTTGTTTACAGAGAGAAGCATTAAGGAGAACTTAAAAGGATAGAGAAGTCATAGGATTGAAATTAATGAGTTTCAGACACCTATGTAGCTATGCTGGAGGACTGAACATCGGGAATGTTCAGCAAAGGAATCAGCGGAGTGCAGGAATTTTGGAGGGTTTAATTTAGATGAGGTTGCATAGACAAGAGGAGTTCAGGCCAAGGAGTGATGAGTGTCATAAGGCAGTTTGAAGACACGAGTGGGGACACGAAAGAATAGAATAACAACCAACATGGATCCTGTACACCATTGACATCCGTGCTTGGGACATTCTGTTAACAGTCAGAATTTAAAAACAGAAACTCAAGATATTTTTACTCCTCCCAGAAGCCCTGAGGATGATGAGGGGAGCTGGGGTTGGGGGCTGGTGGCTAATGAGGTTAGTTGTAAAATCAACCAATTGGCAAACTGAATTCACTGTAACTCAGCACCAATACAGCACGAAACCTTTAACCTTACTGATCTGTTTGTAGATATGTCAATATGTTGCATAATACAATGAAGGGGTAAATGATCATGTTACGTTGGCTCCACCCATTCTATTAATCCCACACACGGTCTGATGTTAGAGGAAAGGGGTTCTACTCTAACTTTCAGCAGGAGCAGATACCAACTCTCCAATGCCCTCTTATTTATGCCTGACCAGATATAATTGTACTTACTGCTATCATGCAGTAAATCTTCTCATTAACTCAGAACAGTGTCTCTTCTATAGGTAATCTTATGGTGGTGTATTCTTTCATCACTAGATAGACAAAGCAAAGATAAAGGATGATTTCTTTAAACAGCCCTTATCCAGTATCACATAGTGGTACAGATATTAAATGGCACAAGACACCAGCAGTGGAAAAGTATCTCACCAACACTGCTAGAACAGTAATTTGCAGCAACAGGTAAAAAGGGGAGAAGAAAGTAGAGAATAATGCACACATAACTGTTTATCTTTATTTCTCCTGCAGATTGCTATAGGATACAGTGTGGCTGCAACTTTTTATGTAGGTAATGCGCTGGGTGCCAGAAATCCTCAGCAGGCTGTAAACTTTGCCAAAGTCGCTATATATTGCATTGGTAAGTCCAATTCTTTCACCTCATTAACCAAAACTGTGATCATTCTCTCAAACATTCACCCCTTTTAAAACTCCTGAGCAGTTTGACTTCTCATTGGGATACAGTTTCCTGGATATCAGCATCCTCCATGACCTTCCCAATTGGTAATTCTTTGATTGTGAGACTAGATACATGCACAAGAATTCCTAGAAGCATGACATTCCAACCGGAACTCTGTCAACAAACACACTGACTTGGATCCCTGAGAAAAAAAAACAGAAAATGACATCACCATAAGAATTGATGTCACCACAAGAAATGACATCACCAACCCAAATAAACCCAAGCATATAAATTGAAAGTGGGCTACATCACCACTGCTTCATCCGGAGGCTCACTGATGATGTTACCTAGTATGGTGACGAAAGTCTGAAAATGAAGCTTCCAGCTCAGCGAGCAAACCTAAGTCCAAGACTTCAATCTGAGCAACAAATCTTCTCAAAATAGATGGTGATTTTTGCTAGGCTATTTGACTGCAGGAGTTATAATAGCTGACCTTGATTCTGTCCGAGCCTGATGTCTGCACACTAAACACTTCCACTGAGGTTTTGAAATCAATCCTGTTATTTTAGGATTTGTGGATTCCATTAATGTTGTATCTATTGCCTATTCCTAGTGTCCCTGAGAAGGTGTTTTTGGTGGTGGGTGCCCTTATTTCAGTTCCTCTGGTGCTGGCCCTTCCACAATGGTGACAGGAATTCTGATCCAGTGTGCACTTTGGAAAAGCAAATATTAGCAGGACTTATACACTTAATGGTAAGGTCATAGAGAGTGTTCCTGAACAAAGAGACCTTGGAGTGCAGGTTAATAGCTCCTTGAAAATAGAGTCGCAGATAGATGGGATAGTAAAGAAGGCATTTAGTATGCTTTCCTTTATTGATCCGAGCATTGAGTACAGGAGTTGGGAGGTTATGTTGCAGCTGTACAGGACATTGGTTAGGCCATTGTCAGAATATTGCATGCAATTCTGGTCTCCTTCCTATTGGAAAGATGTTGTGAAACTTGAAAGGGTTCAGAAAAGATTTACAAAGATGTTGCCAGAGTTGGAGAATTTGAGCTACAGGGAGAGGCTGAACAGGCTGGGGCTGTTTTCCCTGGAATGACGGAGGCTGAGGAGTGACCTTATAGAGGTTTATAAAATCATGAGGGGCATGGATAGGATAAATAGATGAAGTCTTTTCCCTGGGGTTGGGGAGTCCAGAACTAGAGGGCATAGGTTTAGGGTGAGAGGGGAAAGATATAAAAGGGATCTAAGGGGCAACTTTTTCATGCAGAGGGTGACATATGTATGGAATGAGCTGCCAGAGGAAGTGGTGGAGGCTGGTACAATTGCAATAATTTAAAAGGCATCTGGATGGGTATATGAATAGGAAGGGTTTGGAGGGATATGGGCCAAGTGCTGGCAGGTGGGACTAGATTGGGTTGGGATATCTGGTTGGCATGGATGAGTTGGACCGAAGAGTCTGTTTCCGTGCTGTATATCTCTATGACTCTATGACCATGATGACATGATGATTGATGTTCAAGGTAAGATGGTGTAGGAGATGGATGGCCATTTTCAACATTGTCCCCAGTCTCTCTCTGTGGGAGCAGGTAAAGCCGACAGCCTGTGAATGTCCATGACATTCTTGATTTGAGATATTAGATAATAGAGAGGCTCTGGGTGATCAGGCTGCCCATTCTCTGCTCTGTTCTTGGAGCCAAGGGGGTGCCATAGTTATGTTTTCAGGCAACTGTGATTCCCCAGGAATGCTTGGACTATTTGAACTCAGTGGTTAAATGCTCTCTTTGAAATAGTGATTAATCTTTTTAATTCATTTGTGGGACTTGGGTGTAGCAGACTGGCCAGCGTTGATAGCCCATCTGTATTTGCCCTTGAGAAGATGGTGGTGAGCTGCCTTCTCGAATTGCTGCAGTCCACTTGCTGTGGGTTGCTGTAGGAAGGGAATTCCGGGATTTTGAACCAACAACTATGAAGAAACAGTGGTATATTTCCAAGTTAGGGTAGTGAGTGGCTTGAAGGGGAAATTGCGGGGAGTGGTGTACCCATGTATCTGCTGCCCTTGTCCTTCTAGAAGGAAGTGGTCGTGGGTTTGAAAGGTGCTGTCTAAGGATCTTTGGTAAATTTCTGCGGTGCATCTTGGAGATGCTACTGAGTGCCGATGGTGGAGGGAATGGATGTTTGTGGAACAAGCGGGCACAGATGGCACAGAGATGGTGCAAATATCATCTGTTATTTACCATCACAAGACTGGAAATTAGCAAGATCCTCGTTACTCTGCTTTGTTATTGGAGGACATAGAAATGGAACTGTAAACTGTAAAAATAATTAGCAAAGAGTTCCCGTTTGGTTAGAGGGAAGGCTGTCAGTGAAGCAAATAAGGATGCCTGGATTACAATCACTGTGTAAGGATCAGGAGGTGAAACTCTGGAAGTTTTTCCCTCCCTCACCTAAGGGTGCTGAGACCAATGTTATAATTTTATAAAAAGCACAAGAACTGCAGATGCTGGAAATCAGAAACAAAACCAGAGATTGCTGCAGAAGCTCAGCAGATCGGGCAGCGTTTGCGCAGAGAAATCAGAGTTAACGTTTTGAATCAAGTAACCCTTCCTCAGAAATGTTAACTCTGATTTTTCTCTGCAGATGCTACCAGACCTGCTGAGCTTTTCCAGCAATTTCTGTTTTTGTTATAATTATAAACCCCATTTCGTATCACACACCGTACCCCAGAGCCCAGCTGGGATTAGCTAATTCAGAGCAGGCGGGAATGGAAGCTGAACCATTCCTTCTTTTTGCAGCTGGTTCCTGTTATTCTGAGGAGGTGGTGTAAATCCTGCCTCATCATGCCTGAACTGTCAGTGTGCGTTGTTCTCTGATCAGCACATTATGTTCGGAACTTCTGTCCCAATCCCTTTATGAAATTTGACAGCTTTATGAAGTTTTTCGGAACAGCTTGTCCCACAAGGGAGCAGGCTATTCTGGACCCAGTGCTATGTAATGAACCAGACTTTATAAAAGATCTTAAAGTAAGGGAACACTTGGGAAGCAGCGATCATAATATGGTAGAGTTCAGTCTGCAGTTCGAAAGAGAGAAGGCAAAATCGGATGTAATGGTGTTACAGTTAAGTAAAGGTAATTATAAGGGCATGAGAGAGGAACTGATGAAAATAGACTGGAAGCAGAGCCTAGAGGGGAAGACAGTAGAGCAAAAATGGCAGGAGTTTGTGGGTATAATTGAGGACACTGTACAGAGGGTCATCCCCAAGAAAAGAAAGATTATCCGGGGAGGGATTAGACAGCCATGGCTGACAAAAGAAGTCAGGAAATGTATTAAAGAAAAAGAGAGATCCTATAAAGTGGCCAAGAGCACTGGGAAATCAGAAGATTGGGAAGGCTACAAAAACAAACAGAGGATAACAAAGAGAGAAATAAGGAAGGAGAGGATCAAATATGAAGGTAGGTGAGCCAGTAATATTAGAAATGATAGTAAAAGTTTCTTTCAATACATAAGAAACAAACGACAGGCAAAAGTTGACATCGGGCCACTTCAAACTGATGCTGGAAGCCTAATGATGGGAGATAAGGAAATAGCTGGAGAACTTAACAAGTACTTTGCGTTAGTCTTCACAGTAGAAGACTTGAATAATATCCCAACAATTAAAGGGAGTCAGGGGGCTGAGTGGAGTATGGTTGCCATTACAAAAGAGAAAGTGCTAGAAAAGCTAAAAGGTCTTAAAATTGATAAATCTCCTGGCCCTGATGGGCTACATCCTAGAGTTCTGAGAGAGGTGGCTGAGGAAATAGTGGAGGTATTGGTTGAGATCTTTCAAAAGTCACTGGAGTCAGGGAAAGTCCCGGATGATTGGAAGATCGTTGTTGTAACCCCATTGTTCGAGAAAGGATCAAGACAAAAGATGGAAAATTATAGGCCAATTAGCCTAACCTCGGTTGTTGGTAAAATTCTAGAATCCATCATTAAGGATGAGGTTTCTAAATTCTTGGAAGAGCAGGGTCGGATTAGAACAAGTCAACATGGATTTAGTAAGGGGAGGTCGTGCCTGACAAACCTGTTGGAATTCTTTGAAGAGGTGACAAGTAGATTAGACCAGGGAAACTCAGTGGATGTTGTCTATCTAGACTTCCAAAAGGCCTTTGATAAGGTGCCACACGGGAGGCTGCTGAGCAAGGTGAGGGCCCATGGTGTTCAAGGTGAGCTACTGGGATGGATTGAGAATTGGCTGTCTGACAGAAGGCAGAGAGTTCTTTTTCGGAATGGCAGCCGGTGACAAGCGGTGTCCTGCAGGGTTCAGTGTTGGGGCCGCAGCTGTTCACGTTATATATTAATGATCTGTTGTGGTTCTTCTCGCCGAGCTGGAAGTTTTTGCTGCAAACGTTTCGTTCCCTGGCTAGGGAACATCATCAGTGCTGTTGGAGCCTCGTGTGAAGCGCTGCTTTGATGTTTCTTCCGGTATTTATATTGGTTTGTTCTTGCCGCTTCCGGGTGTCAGTTTCAGCTGCAGTGATTTGTATGTGGGGTCCAGGTCGATGTGTCTGTTGATGGATGTTCTTGCCGTTTCCGGGTGTCAGTTTCAGCTGTAGTGGTTTGTATATGGTGTCCAGGTCAATGTGTCTGTTGATGGAGTTTGGGGATGAATGCCATGCTTCTAGGAATTCTCTGGCTGTTCTCTGTCTGGCTTGTCCTATGATAGTGGTGTTTTCCCAGTCAAATTCATGTTGCTGGTTGGCTGAGTGTATGGCTACTAGAGATAGCTGGTCGTGTCGTTTTGTGGCTAGCTGATGTTCATGGATGCGGATTGTTAGCTGTCTTCCTGTTTGTCCTATATAGTGTTTTGTGCAGTCCTTGCATGGTATTTTGTAAACTACGTTAGTTTGGCTCATGCTGGGTATTGGGTCCTTTGTTCTAGTGAGTTGTTGTCTGAGCGTGGATGTTGGCTTGTGTGCTGTTATGAGTCCTAAGGGTCGCAGTAGTCTGGCTGTCAGTTCTGAGACGCTCCTGACGTATGGTAGAGTGGCTAGTCCTTTTGGTTGTGGCATGTCCTCGTTCCTCGGTCTATCTCTTAGGCATCTGGTGATAAAGTTGCGTGGGTATCCGTTTTTGGCGAATACCTTGTATAGATGTTCCTCTTCCTCTTTTCGCAGTTCTGGTGTACTGCAGTGTGTTGTGGCCCTTTTGAATAGTGTCCTGATGCAGCTTCGTTTGTGTGTGTTGGGGTGGTTACTTTCATAGTTTAAGACTTGGTCTGTGTGTGTTGGTTTCCTGTGTACCCTTGTGGTGAATTCTCCATTGGGTGTTCTCTCTACTAACACGTCTAGGAATGGGAGTTGGCTATCCTTTTCCTCTTCTCGTGTGAATCGGATTCCTGTGAGTGTGGCGTTGATGATTCGGTGTGTTTTTTCTATATCTGTGTTTTTGATGATTACAAAGGTGTCATCAACATATCTGATCCAGAGTTTGGGTTGGATTTGTGGTATGGCTGTATGTTCTAACCTTTGCATAACTGCCTCTGCTAAGAGTCCCGAGATTGGTGATCCCATGGGTGTTCCGTTGATTTGTTCGTATATCTGATTGTTGAATGTAAAGTGTGTGGTGAGGCACAGGTCCAGTAGTTTAAGTATGCCGTCCTTGATGCCGGAAGAAACATCAAAGCAGCGCTTCACACGAGGCTCCAACAGCACTGATGATGTTCCCTAGCCAGGGAACGAAACGTTTGCAGCAAAAACTTCCAGCTCGGCGAGCAGAACCACAACAACGGATACCCGAGCTACAAATCTTCAATCAGATTTTAAACATTAATGATCTTGATGAAGGGACTGGGGGCATTCTAGCGAAGTTTGCTGATGATACGAAGTTAGGTGGACAGGCAGGTAGTACTGAGGAAGTGGGGAGGCTGCAGAAGGATCTAGACAGTTTGGGAGAGTGGTCCAGGAAATGGCTGATGGAATTCAATGTGAGCAAATGCGAGGTCTTGCACTTTGGAAAAAAGTATGGACTGCTTTCTAAACAGTGAGAAAATTCATAAAGCCAAAGTACAAAGGGATCTGGGAGTGCTAGTCAAGGATTCTCTAAAGGTAAACATGCAGGTTGAGTCCGTGATTAAGAAAGCGATTGCAATGTTGTCATTTATCTCAAGAGGGTTGGAATATAAAAGCACCGTTGTGCTATTGAGGCTTTATAAAGCTCTAGTTAGGCCCCATTTGGAGTACTGTGTCCAGTTTTGGTCCCCACACCTCAGGAAGGACATTCTGGCACTGGAGCGTGTCCAGCGGAGATTCACACGGCTGATCCCTGGAATGGTAGGTCTAACATACGAGGAACGGCTGAGGATCCTGGGATTGTATTCATTGGAGTTTAGAAGATTAAGGGGAGATCTAATAGAAACTTATAGGTAATACATGGCTTGGAAAGGGTGGGCGCTAGGAAATTGTTTCCATTAGGCGAGGAGACTAGGACCCGTGGGCACAGCCTTAGAATTAGAGGGGGTAAATTCAGAACAGAAATGCGGAGACATTTCTTCAGCCAGAGAGTGGTGGGCCTGTGGAATTCATTGCCGCAGAGTGCAGCAATGCTAAATGTCTTCAAGGCAGAGATTGATAAATTCTTGATGTCACAAGGAATTAAGGGCTACGGGGAGAATGAGGGTAAGTGGAGTTGAAATGCCCGTCAGCCATGATTGAATGGCGGAGTGGACTCGATGGGCTGAATGGCCTTACTTCCACTCCCATGTCTTATGGTCTTATGGTCTTAAGTTCGAGAAATAGCACCTCAGCATTCATCTTGGCACTCCACAGCCATCCAATCCCTAACCATCGTGTTCAGCAACTTAGATCATAATCACTGCTTCCATTTTCTTCCTGCTGTCAGTTGACTCTTTCACAGCTTGTCAAGGGTAACCTCTTCAGTCATTACTTGTTCTGATATCACCTATTCTTTTCACTTGCCCCATCGACAGTATTGAAATATTGCGTGCAATTCTGGTCCCCTTCCTATTGGAAAGATGTTGTGAAACTTGAAAGGGTTCAGAAAAGATTTACAAGGATGTTGCCAGGGTTGGAGGATTTGAGCTACAGGGAGAGGCTGAACAGGCTGGGGCTGTTTTCCCTGGAGTGTCAGAGGCTGAGCGGTGACTTTATAGAGGTTTACAAAATTATGAGGGGCATGGATAGGATAAATAGGCAAAGTCTTTTCCCTGGGTCCAGAACTAGAGGGCATAGGTTTAGGGTGAGAGGGGAAAGATATAAAAGAGACCTAAGGGGCAACCTTTTCACACAGAGGGTGGTACGTGTATGGAATGAGCTGCCAGAGGAAGTAGTGGAGGCTGGTACAATTGCAACATTTAAGAGGCATTTGGATGGGTATATGAATAGGAAGGGTTTGGAGGGATATGGGCCGGGTGCTGGCAGGTGGGACTAGATTGGGTTGGGTTATCTAGTCAGCATGGACAGGTTGGACCGAAGGGTCTGTTTCCATGCTGTACATCTCTATGACCCTTAAACATAATTGAATCACTCCTGGCCTTGCATGATATGACAGACCTTCTTGTGCGTTGCATCCACTCCACTCACCTCCCCCACCCTCCACCCCCATCTTGTTCCCCAGCTTTTCAAATCTTTCCACCTTTAATTTTCACCAGACCTGACCGTAGGTCAATGACCCCGAAAGATTGGCTCCATTTCACACTCCGGAGTTGTTTCCACGTTCTGCTGTTCTTATTTTGTAAAGTTTTGTCCACATCGGGCTGTAGCTGAGGTCATTCCAGTGATGATACAAGTCAGGTGGATCGGCCTTGGTGAATTGCCCCATAGTGTCCAGAGAGGTGTCGGCTAGTCGTCTAGGCATGGGAAATCATTCCTTCATCGGCAGTCTCTCACAGACACGGATGACTCTCTCCTACTCTCAGGGGGAGTCTGTAGGCAGCTGGACAGACCAATGGGGCTCCCACAGGATCTGTTACACTTGGGGTAGGTGGTGGTCGTGGGAAGGGGTGGGTGGGCCATTGGTGTGGCAGTGTGCTCCTCACACTGATTTCTCCCCCTGCCAGCTTCTGCTCTTTCCTAACAGCAAGTCTCAAGGTGATTGACACTTTGCTGGATGCTCCTCCTCCACTTTGGACGGCCTCAGGCCAATGGTTCCCAGGTGTCGGTGGGAATGCTGCACTTCACCCAGTGAGGCCTTGAAGGTATCTAGGATAGGGTAGGGATCTGTGTGGAACACTCTCCAGAGAGTCAGCGCAGACTCAATGGACTGAGTGGACCTCTCTCTGCACTGTAGCTTTGAATTAGTAATACTCTTGCCTCTGCTTCCAAAGGTTCTTGGTTGAAGCTTCACTCCAAGATTTGAGCACAAGTAATCCCAGTTGGACACTCAAGTGATTGTGCGCCACACGGTCAAAAGTGCCAGCTTTCAGATGGGACGTTAAATCAGTTACCTCACCTGCTTGATGTAAAAGATACCACAGAATTATATTGAAGACAAGCTGGGACATTGTCACAGTGAGCTGGCCAGTATTAATCTGTCAATTGGCCTCATTAATACAGATAGCTGGTCATGGTTGTATTGCGTTTATGGGAGCTTACTGTGCTGCCATTTGCTGCCATTACATTCCATCGATGACAACACTTCATAATGTGTTTGTTGTTAAGTGCTTTAATACCTTCTCCACCATACTCAGTGAGGCGATATTCACTTAACCAGGAGGATGGTTCCTGGAGGGAATGGTGTGAAGTGTGGTTGAGTCCATCAGATTGTATTCAGGCGGGGAATTGACAGCCTGTACACCAGGGGGCGATGACAGGAATGGATTTGAAAAGAGCACATAACACAGTAACAATGAATGGCAACTTCCTTCAAAAGGTTGTCAGAAACTTTGATGAGATTATTTGATGGGAATTCTTCACATTTTAAATTTGCTTCTGCAGGTTGCATCTCCTTAATAAATGCTGTGATAATTGGAGCAATAAGGAACGTGGTGGGTTATATCTTCACCAGTGACAGGCCAGTAAAACATAAGTTCGACAAGCATGAAAACTTCATAAAACCCATTTACAAAATGGATTCTGAATCATGTGAAAGCTCGCTCATGTCCCTCTTTCATTTTGCAGAGAAATTCTCAAATTGGTTATTGAAGTAGTTCCATTATGTTCTGCTTTTCATATCTTCGATGCCACAGCGGTGAGTATTTTGGTATCTGTGATATCAGTGCAGGGTCATGTGATTATTTCTGCTTTAAATGTTTACTTTAGACTTACTCTCTCATTTCAATTCAAGTGTCTTATCCAACAGAAAGCTGTCAAATAACATTATTGTCACTGAGTGTCTACTTTTAACTTCTTTCGGAGTCACCATTGAACAAAAGGTGAACTGGACTGATTATATAAACACTGTGGCTGCAAGAGCAGGACAGAAGCTGGAGATTGTGTAATAAGTAATTCAGCTGCTGACACCTCACAGCTTGTCCACCAACTATAAGGTAAAAACAATGACTGCAGATGCTGGAAACCAGATTCTGGATCAGTGGTGCTGGAAGAGCACAGCAGTTCAGGCAGCATCCGAGGAGCAGTAAAATCGACGTTTCGGGCAAAAGCCCTTCATCAGGAATAAAGGCAGAGAGCCTGAAGGGTGGAGAGATAAGCTAGAGGAGGGTGGGGGTGGGGAGAAAGTAGCATAGAGTACAATGGGTGAGTGGGGGAGGGGATGAAGGTGATAGGTCAGGGAGGAGAGGGTGGAGTGGATAGGTGGAAAAGGAGATAGGCAGGTAGGACAAGTCCGGACAAGTCATGGTGATAGTGCTGAGCTGGAAGTTAGGAACTAGGGTGAGGTGGGGGAAGGGGAGATGAGGAAACTGTTGAAGTCCACATTGATGCCCTGGGGTTGAAGTGTTCCGAGGCGGAAAATGAGGCGTTCTTCTTCCAGGCGTCTGGTGGTGAGGGAGCGGCGGTGAAGGAGGCTCAGGACCTCCATGTCCACGGCAGAGTGGGAGGGGGAGTTGAAATGTTGTGCCACGGGGCAGTGTGGTTGATTGGTGCGGGTGTCTCGGAGATGTTCCCTAAAGCGCTCTGCTAGGAGGCGCCCAGTCTCCCCAATGTAGAGGAGACCGCATCGGGAGCAACGGATACAATAAATGATATTAGTGGATGTGCAGGTAAAACTTTGATGGATCTGGAAGGCTCCAGGCCCTAAAAGACTACACCGCCCCTCTTACTCCCTTGTTCCAAAGTATTTTTTGTAACTAGGTTCCTCGGTACCTAAGATGGTGATATTATACTCTGTACTTCTGTGACAATAAAATGTAAAATCAAATCAAATCAAATACAAACTGGTCATTTAGGACTGAGATGAAGAAACATATATGAGGAGAGCTTGAGTAGATGGGACTATATTCATTCGAATTTAGAAGATTGAGGGGGGATCTTATAGAAACAGATAAAATTAGGAAGGGAGTGGATAAGATTGAAGCAGGGAGGTTATTTCCGCTGGCGGGTGAAACTAGAGCTAGGGGGAGCATAGTTCTGTCCCTGCTCCTTGTTCTTATGTTCTAATGCCTTCACCCGGAGAGTGGGGAGCCTGTGGAGTTCTCTGCGACAGGAAATGGTTGAAGCCAAAACATTCTTGAGAAGGAGACTGACACACTTCTAAAGGCTAAAGAAATCAAAACTTCTGAAGAGAAAGTGGAAGCAGGTACTGCAATTAGGGGATCAGACATCGTTGTATTGAATGGTGGAGTGGGCTCGAGGGGCTGAATGGCCTACTGCTATTCCTGTTTCCTACATCTCCATGATGTCGCTGAATGATTTATATGTTTCTGTTTTGGGGTCCCTGTGACTTCAGGAGTAATGAATTTCTTTAAGCTGGAGTTTTATGAAAGATGTTGAGAACAGAGTGAACCATGCAGCCTGCAACAGAGAAACACGGCTCTCATGGGGAAAAGGTGCCACCATCTTATCACATTCTAATGGAGTCTGCAGCCAGAGAGTCAACAGCCTCATCAGTTTGGATCATAGGAGCAGGAGGAGACCATTCAGCCCCTACAGAACTACTCTGCCAACCAGTTAGATCATGGGGCTGACATTTGGACTGCAGACATGGCTTGATATCATTAGTTCATTACCATTTGGTAAGTTTACGCCAACTCTGCAAGAAAGCAGCTTCATCGCGCGACCTGTTCCCTAAATGACATTGATGACCATTTCCAAAATGTCCTCCATTAATTGTGAACTATTTGAGAAATGGCAGTTTGCTAGGTTTTGTTTCTCATCTGTAGAAGCCAAGTGTGGTATGATCACTGTGATTATGTTCTGTGTGTCTATTTTGCAGGGTGTATGTGGTGGAGTGTTAAGAGGAGCTGGGAAGCAAAAGCTAGGAGCTATCGGTAACCTGATTGGCTACTATCTAATTGGGTTTCCCATTGGAATCTCTTTGATGTTTGCTGGAAAACTCGGTGTATTTGGTATGAATTTCATTCGTTTTCTCCTTTGTTTTTCTCTGTCAATTATCCACCCACTCTGATAAGGCATGAGGAATGCTGTTCTATCACAAGGTCAATACTGGACAGTACCTGTGAATGGAAGTTCTACCTTTGACATGGAGCACAAGTGAATACAATGCACATAAGTTTTGGATTGCCTTCAGCACTTTACTAATGATTGGCTGACCTCGGGTTTATCATCTTTGTGGTTGCAAATTTTCAGTTAAAGCCAGTATCATAGTTGGACTAAAACAATATGAACATAGGAGGGAGGGTTAGTAAGTTTGCAGATGATGCCAAAGTTGGAGGTGTAGTGGATAGTAAAGAAGATTACCTCAAAGTACAATGAGATCTTGATTAGATGGGCCAATGGGCTGAGGAGTGGCAGATGGAGTTTAATTTAGATCAATACGAGGTGCTGCATTTTGGAAAGGCAATTCAGGGCAGGATTTATACACTTAATGATAAGGTCCTGGGGAGTGTGGCTGAACAAAGAGACTTTGGAGTGCAGGTTCATAGTTCCTTGAAAGTGGAGATGCAGAAAGATAGGATAGTGAAGAAGGTGTTTGGTATGCTTCCCTTTTTGTTCAGTGCATTGAAGTGCAGGAGTTGGGAGGTCATGTTTTAGCTGTCAGAATGTTGGTTAGGAACTTATGGAATACTGTGTGCAATTCTGCTCTTCCTGCTATAGGAAGGACGTTATTAAACTTGAAAGGGTTCAGAAAAGATTTACAAGAATGTTGCCAGGGTTGGAGAATTTGAACTATAGGGAGAGGCTGAATAGGCTGGGGCTGTTTTCCCTGGAGCATCAGAGGCTGAGGGATGACCTTATAGAGCTTTACAAAATCATAAGGGGCATGGATAGGGTGAGTAGACTAAGTCTTTCCCTGGGGTTGGGGAGTCCAGAACTTGAGGGTATGAGGTTAGGGTGAGAGGGGAAGATTTTGAAAGGGACAACTTTTTCATGCAGAGGGTGGTGTGTGTATGGAATAAGTTGCCAAAGGAAGTGGTGGAGGCTGGTACAATTACAACATTTAAAAGGCATCTGGATGGGTATATGAATAGGAAGGGTTTAGAGGGATGTGGGCCAAATGCTGGCAAATGGGACTAGATTAATTTTGGATATCTGGTCAGCATGGACGATTGGACCGAAGGGTTTGTTTCCATACTGTACAGCTCTATAAGTCAGAAAATTCTGTAATTGAGTTGGGGATGGTGAGTACAGATCTTCAGGACTGGAGGGCCTCAATTGTATCCCATTTTAATATGTGTATGTTTGAGGCCAATTCCAATCACTCTGTCCCAATATACATGGTACTTTGTGTCAAATTCACATGCAATACCAACGAACAACAACATGTGATTGGGAAATGCATTTTTAGGAAGCGCTTAAGAGTCAGAGAATCCGGAACTCTATCAATAAACACATCAAGTTAGACCCCATCTACCACCCCCTGAGGAAAGGAACAAGATGTGACTTCACCACAGGAAATACCATCACCACAGGAAATGACATCATCAACCCAAAGTAACCCCAATATATAAATGGAAAGCATGACTTTTCAGCAGTGTTTCACCTGAGGCCCACTGAAGATGTTACCTAGAAATCAACCTTCCAGCTCAGCGAGCAAACCTACATCCACTCTATGACTCTATATGGTTTATTGCATGGTAGCAACTGAGTACAAGTTGCATTAGTAAGTTCAACGTTATTACTAAAGCTATCAAGAAACACATGGTAACAGGTCTAATCCCCTCAGAATCTTGAGGTATTCTGCCTTTCCACACCCAAGTCTTTGATATTATTAGTTTGGGTAAAATTTAAATATAATCTTCAGCATTGACCCTTTCAGAGCAACACCTTGATCCCGAAAGCATTTTTCACTGAAACTGTAGACACTGGAATATCGACAGGAGGTGAGTGTCACAGCTCACCCAATCTGCACACACGTACATTTCCATCACAGAACTGTTAGATATTCATTAGGAGTGAGATCTCTGGCTGAATTCCTCATGTCCCGAATTGAGCAGTGCTGACGCCAAATGAGAGCAAAATAATGTCACACAGACTGACACCAGCCATCTGATGCAGGCAGAGGGTTTGTTAAAAGAGTAGAATTGAAAGGGAATCCCAGCTGCATTCTCTCGGTACTGACTGCACCACTATTATTTTGCAGGTCTCTGGTGTGGAATATTGCTTTGTGCGTCTGTACAATCCATTATTTTTTTGACGGTGATTTGCTGGATCAACTGGAAGAAAACTGCCAATCAGGTAAGAGTAGGGAGTACAGTCATTGCGCCATTTTCTTTGGTAGAATTTTCATTTCTCCCACCGCCCCTTCTTTCCTCAGACCATGCCATGAGCCCATTTAGCAGAATGATCAGAACAATGTTCAACTTACTAATGCAACTTGTACCCTTTTGCTATCATGCAATAAACCATATAGAGTCATAGAGATATCAGTGCCCCATGCAATGCCCAGGAACTCGCAAAACACTGTGCCATCTCCTCAGGTGATAAAGTTGGCATATCTATTATAGAGCTTTCATAATTTCAACTGAGATCAGACCAAGATTTGATTGACTTGTTCACCTTTACAACTTGCTTTTGAAGATATCTTGAACTGTTGGGACAAGAGACTTCTGTCGCTAAATTGAATGATGAATTGTACCGATCTCCAAACTGCTGTGAATCATCACTTTCTGTTAAAATAAAGAATTCCCTCCAATCTGCTTGGAGCTTTGCATAATAGATCACTACTGAAAATGTGTTGCTGGAAAAGCGCAGCAGGTCAGGCAGCATCCAAGGAACAGGAGATTCGACGTTTCGGGCATAAGCCCTTCTTCAGGAATGAGGAAAGTGTGTCCAGCAGGCTAAGATAAAAGGTAGGGAGGAGGGACTTGGGTGAGGGGCAATGGAGATGTGAAAGGTGGAAGGAGGTCAATGTGAGGGTGATAGGCCGGAGTGCGGTGGGGGCGGAGAGGTCAGGAAGAAGATTGCAGGTTAGGAAGGCGGTGCTGAGTTCAAGGGATTTGACTGAGACAAGGTGGGGGGAGGGGAAATGAGGAAACTGGAGAAATCTGAGTTCATCCCTTGTGGTTGGAGGGTTCCGAGGCGGAAGATGAGGTGCTCTTCCTCCAACCGTCGTGTTGTAATGGTCTGGCGATGGAGGAGTCCAAGGACCTGCATGTCCTTGGTGGAGTGGGAGGGGGAGTTGAAGTGTTGAGTCACGGGGTGGTTGGGTTGGTTGTTCCGGGTGTCCCAGAGGTGTTCTCTGAAACGTTCCGCAAGTAGATGGCCTGTCTCCCCAATATAGAGGAGGCCACATCGGGTGCAGCGGATGCAATATATGATGTGTGTGGATGTGCAGGTGAATTTGTGGCGGATATGGAAGGATCCCTTGGGGTTTTGGAGAGAAGTAAGGGAGGAGGTGTGGGCACAAGTTTTGGATTTCTTGCGATTGCAGGGGAAGGTGCCGGGAGTGGAGGTTGGGTTGGTGGGGGGTGTGGACCTGACAAGGGAGTCACAGAGGGAATGGTCTTTTCGGAACGCTGATAAGGGAGGGGAGGGAAATATATCCCTGGTGGTGTGGTCCGTTTGGAGGTGGCGGAAATGACGGCGGATGAAACGCTGTTTATGGAGGTTGGTGGGGTGGTAGGTGAGAACCAGTGGGGTTCTGTCGTGGTGGCAGTTGGAGGGGCGGGGCTCAAGGGCGGAGGAGCGGGAAGTGGAGGAGATGCGGTGGAGGGCATCGTCGATCACGTCTGAGGGGAATCTGCGGTCCTTGAAGAAGGAGGCCATCTGGGCTGTACGGTATTGGAACTGGTCCTCCTGGGAGCAGATGCGGCGGAGACAAAGGAATTGGGATATGGGATGACGTTTTTACAGGGGGCAGGGTGGGAGGAGGTGTAGTCTAGGTGGCTGTGGGAGTCAGTCGGTTTATAGTAGTTGTCCGTGTTGATTCGGTCGCCTGAGATAGAAATGGAATGGTCTAGGAAGGGAGGGAGGAGTCTGAGACGATCCAGGTGAATTTGAGGTCGGGGTGGAAGGTGTTGGTAAAGTGGGTAAACTGTTCAACCTCCTCGTTGGAGCACGAGGCAGCGCCCGTGGAAGTCCGCCTCTTCCGCCTAGGAACCCTCCAACCACAAGGGATGAACTCAGATTTCTCCAGTTTCCTCATTTCCCCTCCCCCCACCTTGTCTCAGTCAAATCCCTCGAACTCAGCACCGCCCTCCTAACCTGCAATCTTCTTCCTGACCTCTCCGCCCCCACCCCACTCCGGCCTGTCACCCTCACCTTGACCTCCTTCCACCTATCACATCTCCATCGCCCCTCCCCCAAGTCCCTCCTCCCTACCTTTTATCTTAGCCTGCTGGACACACTTTCCTCATTCCTGAAGAAGGGCTCATGCCCGAAACGTCGAATCTCCTGTTCCTTGGATGCTGCCTGACCTGCTGCGCTTTTCCATCAATACATTTTCAGCTCTGATCTCCAGCATCTGCAGACCTCACTTTCTCCTCCATAATAGATCACTACAATGGGTAGCTCATGAAGCAAGGCTCAAAGATCTCTAGAGAGGGCTAAATATACAATTAATACGACACGGAATTCTAATAACTGGCATGAATGTCATGTTTAAAGCTATTTGTAAATCTACAGATTGAAGAGTGTTTTGATAAAGGAAGAATTCTCTCTGTTGCATCCATCCTTCACTGTCTATGACAATTTTTTGTTTCGTTCAAAGGCCCAGGTTAATGCAGGGATGATGGGAGGACTGAGTATCTCAAACAGCACCTCTGGTGGTCAAACCAGGGATCTCTCAACCGGTAAGAAAGGAATGATGCTTCGTAAAAGTTGATTGAGAAGATTCTTGGATACTTTTCATTCAATTAATCAAAGTTAGTAATTAGCACACCTATCAACCTTAATGGAATAAAACATTTACTATCATTAAGTCCTGATTCACTGCCAAACTTAAAGTTCAATCCGTATTGGAGATCACTGAAGATAGTGAAAACTTTAACTAAATGATCTGTGATTTACACAGAGATCATGTGGAGGTGCCAGTATTGGACTGGAGTGGACAAAGTCAAAAGTCACATGACACCAGGTTATCGTGCAACAGGTTTATTTGAAATCATAAGCTTTCAGAGCACGACTCCTTCATTAGGTGAAGTCAGGTGAACACAGAGATATAAGGGAGTGAACATTGTATAATCTGTAGAAAACTGGCAACTGTGACATATAAGTGAGGTGAGAGGCTATTTCTGGTTTGCTGCTGTCTCACAGAATTGACTATTGGTTAGAATTGACTAAGGAGAAAGTCCACCACCTTCTCAGGGCAAGCATTGGTGGGCAGTAATGACTAATTTGCCAGATTGCTCAATCCCTGAGGACAAATGAGACAAAAAACCGGAAATTTCTGTTCAGGTGTCAATAATCCACCAGCGATGTGGTCTCTGAACATTGGGTAGACCTTGCTCTGCATGTGGCTGCATGGTTTTGTGGTGATAGTCCTCAGTTAACATCCTCCTTGAGGCAAAAATTGAAGATGAATTAACAGTCGGTAGAAATCCAGAGGAAGGCTGTGTCTTTGTGTATTTTGGTTAATCTACTGGGTTGGGCTGGTTCCTTTGACTATCTCAGAAGGGCTGTAGAGCCGTCGGTCTCTCTAGGCAGTGAGAAGGTGGACTCTTTGTTGAAGGAGTCAAAAACAAGAAGGTTGGGCGTTAAGGTGAGTCCCTATGCTTTTGACAGGACGGTTCCTTTTATGTAGATCATGTGGCATTAGCAACAGAAGATCAATGGGGTGCTCCTCAGAAAATGGACTAAACAGTGCCATCATGTGCTTACAATGTCTCACTGTGAGTTTCCTTCACAGGGGAGGACACAGCAAACAACACAGTGGCTCTGATGTCCAACGTTTCACAATTGGAACCAAATGTGGACAAGGACCGGGTGACGGATGAATCCTTATTTTTGGAAACTGGAGTTACCACAGTCGGAGAAATCTTGTCGACAAAACAACTGATCATTCGCCGTGGGCTAGTCTTCCTCTCAGGACCCCTGATCCTGGGCATTGGACTGGTCGTACACTTCACTCTCTCAATAGGCTCATAGACCCCAGGGAACCATGGAGAGACAGAGCACTGCAGGAGGAATAGTGAAAATGTGACCAAAGGTCAATGAAAGCCAGAGTTCAGATAAATTCTAACAGCCACTAACAAGAAAATTCACTCATCCAGAAAATAATAATAAATACTATCTTAATAGCATAATGATATGACTATAATTAATTGGACATACAATAAAGAAAGCGGATTAATGCTGAGTAGTTTGAATTGATTTACAATTTTTTCCCAGTCAGTGGTTTTCTCTATTGGATATTGTAAAGCTATAGGGTTGGAGAAGATCGTTTCCAATTTCTATCTCCAGAAATGCTAGGTGATACATTTTGGGAAAGCAAATATTAGCAGGACTTATACACTTAATGGTAAGGTCCTAGGGAGTGTTGCTGAGCAAAGAGACCTTGGAGAGCAGGTTCATAGCTCCTTGAAAATGGAGTCGCAGATAGATAGGATAGTGAAGGCATTTGGTATGCTTTCCTTTATTGATCAGAGTACTGAGTACAAGAGTTGGGAGGCCATATTGCGGCTGTACAGGACATTGGTTTGGCCACTGTTGGAATATTGAATGCAATTCTGGTTTCCTTCCTATTGGAAAGATGTTGTGAAACTTGAAAGGGTTCAGAAAAGATTTACAAGGATGTTGCCAGGGTTGGAGGATTGGAGCTATAGGGAGAGGCTGAACAGGCTGGGGCTGTATTCCCTGGAGCGTCGGAGGCTGACAGGGGACCTTATAGAGGTTTACAAAATTATGAGAGGTAATGGATAGAGTAAAGAGACAAAGTCTTTCTCCTGGGTGAGGGAGTCCAGAACTAGATGGCCTAGATTTAGGGTGAGAGGGTAAAGATATAAAAGAGACGTAAGGAGCAACTTTTTCACGCTGAGGGTGGTACATGTATGGAATGAGCTGCCAGAGGATGTGGTGGAGGCTGGTACAATTGCAACATTTAAGAGGCATTTGGATGGGTATATGAATAGGAAGGGTTTGGAGAGTTATGGGCAGGGTTGTGGCAGGTGGGACTAGATTGGGTTGGGATATCTGGTCGGCATGGACGGGTTGGACCGAAGGGTCTGTTTTCGTGCTCTACATCTCTATGACTCTATGACTTGAGGCTGTTTTCACTAGAGAGAAGGTTTAGAGGTGACTTATTTGAGACATATGAGTTACTCAGAGGGTTCAATAGGGTGAACAGTGAGAGCCTTTTTTCCTTGGATGGTGATGGCTAACACAAGAGGACACTGCTTTAAACTGAGGGGTGATAGATATAGGACAGATGTCTTTACTCAGAGAGTAGTAGGGGCGTGGAACACACTGCCTGTAACAGTAGTAGACTCGTCAATTTTAAGGGCATTTAAGTGGTAACTGGATAAACGTCTGGATGAAAATGGAAAAGTGTAGGATAGATGGGCTTCAAATTGGTTCCACAGGTCGGCACAAGATCAAAGACCAAAGGGCCTGACTGCGCTGTAATGTTTAATGTTCGATTGGGCTAGATAGAAGCAGCCCGATTTATTCAGACTAATGAGTTAATATCCTTGACTTGTTGATCACTCTCATTGGAAATGTTTTGTTCCACCAGAGGAGAAATCCTACAGAGGCGAGGTTATGATCAGTGGGTGTGCTGTCCTTGGGAGTATTTAGCAATATCTCTAACCCCATGATATGTCCTAGTTTCTGGTGAAGTCTAATCAAGGAAATACCCCACTGATTCCCATTGACCACAAAGTGTGGCTCAGTGGTTAGCACTGCTGCCTCACAGGGCCAGGGACCCAGCTTCGATTCCTACCTCGGGTGATTGACTGTGTGGAGTTTGCACATTCTCCCCGTGCCTGAGTGGGCTTCCTCCAGGTGCTCCGGTTTCCTCCACAGTCCAAAGATGTGCAGTCAGGTGGATTGGCCATGCTAAATTGCCCATAGTGTCCAGGGATGTGTAGGTTAGTTGCATTAGATAGGGGAATGGGTCTGGGTGGGTTACTATTCAGAGGGTCGGTATGGAATAGTTGGGCCAAAGGGCCTGTTTCCATAGTGTAGAGATTCTGTATGATTTTGTGGAAGGTTTCAATGCCAAGAGCTTATTGGTACTGCCATTGATTAAACCAACTGTGTCCTGAAGGATGTAGCTGGAATGCAGTCTAGAATGGAATGATTTGGAAATGCCGATGTTGAACTGGGGTGTACAAAGTTAAAAATCACACAACACCAGGTTATAGTCCAACAGGTTTAATTGGAAGTACACTAGCTTTCGGAGCGACGCTCCTTCATCAGGTGATAGTGGAGGGCTCCATCCTAACACACAGAATTTATAGCAAAAATTTACAGTGTGATGTAACTGAAATTATACATTGGAAAATTGATTGTCTGTTAAGCCTTTCATCTGTTAGAATACAGTGATAGTTTCACTTCTTTCATGTGTAAATCATAAAACCTTTTTTAAAAATGGTTGCATTTTGGGTTAGCTGTTAACAATGGTGATAGCTAGACAATATGTTGAAGGTGTTGGCCCCCTGTGTTCTCAGTATATGCCATGATATTTTGATTGGCAGATTCTCACTTTTTAGATTAGAATCAATCTCCAAACACCATGCTACAACTCATCTGCTTTATCTTTATCACAACATCTTCACCTTTGACAACCAGTTCTTCATCCAGACACACTGAACAGCCTTGGGGACCAAATTTGCGCCCCAATATGCCAACATTTTCATGCACAGGTTCGAACAAGACTTCTTCTGTATGCAAGCTCTCCAACCAGTATTATACACCAGGTACATTGACGACATTTTCTTCCTCTGGACCCATGGCGAGGAATCACTGATAAAACTACACGGTGACATCAACAAGTTTCATCCCACCATCAAACTCACCATGGACTACTCTCGACTGTCTGTTTCATTCTTGGACACATGCGTCTCCATCAAGGATGGACACCTCAGCACCACACTCTACCGCAAACCCACAGACAATCTCACAATGCTACACTTCTCCAGCTTCCACCCAAAACATATTAAAACAGCCATCCCCTATGGACAAGCCCTACGCATACACCGGATCTGCTCAGATGAGGAGGAACGTGATGGACACCTGGAAATACTCAGGGATGCCCTCACAAGAACGGGGTATGATGCTCAATTCATTGACTGCCAGTTCCGACGTGCCACAGCAAGGAACCGTAATGACCTCCTCAGGAGACAGACACATGCTGCAACCAACAGGGTATCCTTCGTTGTTCAGTATTTCCCAGGAGCTGAAAAATGATGCCATGTTCTTCGAGACCTGCAACACATTATCAATGAGGATGAGCACCTCACCAAGACCTTCCCCACACCTCCACTACTTTCCTTTAAACAACCGCCAAACCTCAAACAGATCGTTGTTCGTAGCAAGCTGCCTGGCTCTCAGGACAACTCCATACAACCCTGTCATGGTAGGCGCTGCAAGACCTGTCAGAGTGTGGACATAGATACCACCATTACACGTGGGGACACCTCCCACCTTGTACATGGCAGGTTCTCATGTGACTCAGCCAACGTTGTCTATCTTATATGTTGCGGGCAAGGATGCCCGGAGGTATGGTACATTGCAGAAACCGAGCAAAAGCTACGACAATGGATGAATGGGCACCGCACAACAATCAACAGACAGGAGGGTTCCCTCCCAGTTGGGGAACACTTCAGTGGTCCAGGACATTCAGCCTCGGACCTTCGGGTGACCATCCTCCAAGGTGGGCTTCGGGACAGGCAGCAGAGAAACGTGGCCGAGCAGAGGCTGATAGCTAAGTTCCATACCCATAGGGAGGGCCTTAACCGGGACCTTGGGTTCATGCCACATTACAGGTGACCACCATTGCACTCTACAAACACACAGATACTCCTATACACACACATACACACACACACAGACACACACACAGGCACTCCTATACACACATACACACGGACACACATACACACAGACAGCAACACGGACACACATACACACCCTTACAGATACACACACTCCCACATGCACCCCCTCACAGACTTAAGACACTGCACTCACTACACACACACACATACACGTTCTTACACTCACAACCCCCAACCCAGAGAGACACACACACACACACACAGACAGACAAAGACCCACATACACATATATTTTGTGGGGTGAATTTGTACTTGCAGGGTTAAATTGTACTTTGCTCAAAAACTACATGAATTCATGTAAAACTCCGTTATCTCACTTTTTAGATTAGGATCAATCTAAACATCATGACATAGACAGAGAACACAGGGGGCCAACACCTTCAACATATTGTCTAGCTGTCACCATTGTTAACAGCTAACTCGAGAATGCAACTTTTAAAAAAAGGTTTTGTGATTTACACATGAAAGAAGTGAAACTACCACTGTATTCTAACAGATGAAAGGCTTAACAGACAATCAATTTTTCAATGTATAATTTCAGTTACATCACACTGTAAATTTTTGCTATAAATTCTGTGTGTTAGGATGGAGCCCTCCACTATCACCTGATGAAGGAGCGTCGCTCCGAAAGCTAGTGTGCTTCCAATTAAACCTGTTGGACTATAACCTGGTGTTGTGTGATTTTTAAGTTTGGAATGGAATGAGTTGAGAACAGTTCCATCCAGTAGGTAACAGTGAAGAGAATTGTCTGACCAAACTTGTCAAATGAAAGATGAGGAGCTACTGTTTCCTTCAATCGTAATAATCTAGGACATTACTTGGAATGCGTTGCCAGCAGCAGTTGTGGAAGCAAGGTCATTGGGGACATTTAAGAGAAGCGCAGCAGGTCAGGCAGCATCCAAGGCACAGGAAATTCAATGTTTCGGGCATAAGCCCTTCTTCAGGAATTTCTGCAGACCTCACTTTCTCCTCGACATTTAAGAGACTCCTGGACATGCATACGGTCACAGAAATTTGAGGGTTCATACATGAGGATCAGTGGTCGGCACAATATCGTGGGCTGAAGGGCCTGTTCTGTGCTGTACTGTTCTATGTTCTATGTTCTATATTCTACTTGTGTCTCTGCTAAGGGCTGTTTCAGTACTGTTGCTGGACAGAAACCTGATTGGAGGGGTATAAATGAATCCTTCCTGGCAATATTGGCACCAAATTTGGAGGTGACCACACATTCAAGGTTCAGAGGTAAATCACGGAGGCTATCTTACAAGGAAGCAGAGTTTACTGATTATTGTTTGGGGGGGGTGGGGTTCAACAATGACAGATTTGAAGAAAGGCAAGTTGGTATCTGACGAGGGAGAACAATTAACAATATACAGAGGAACCTTGTTTATCTGGCATTCGATTATCTGGACAAGATCACAAGGTCCCAATGTTTGCCTATCCACGTTATCCGACACTTGGTTATCCAGCATTCGATAAACTGAATGAAATACTCCCTGTCCATGTCCTTCGGATAAATGAGGTTCCTCTGTAGACTAAACTGGAAGTCAAGACAGTTGGTTATTGACAGATTTAGTGAAAGTTGATTACTAAATTAAATCTAGTGATGTACCACTATACATATGGATACACTATCTGCAAACATAAACATAGAATAATATAGCATAGAAACAGACCCATCACATCTATATCACCAGCAAACACTAAACTACACCTACATTTACCTGCACTTAGTCCTGAGCTTAGTATGCCCTGACATTTCAAATGCTTATCCAGATGCTACTTAAATGTTGTGAGAGTATCTGGCTCCATCACTCTTTTAGGCAGCTCGTTCCGTATTTCTACCACCCTCTTGAGGAAAACATCTTTGCACCTTGCAGCTTTTTCGAATTGCACAGCGTCTTGGGGACCCTTTAGTTTCCTATTGTTTTCTGAATAGCAATGCTTTAACCAACCAAAGTCAACTTTTGAATCAATTGGCCCTTTTCTATAAATTGTTGGAATTGTTTGGAATTAGGCATTCTTCTATGTGTCCTGATGAGTGCAAGATGAAAAGCATCCCTCTCTTCATCAATGTTCAAACCTATAAATCCAGTATTTGTTTTTGCTAAGCTGTGGTGAAGATGGTGAACCAGCCCACAGCCCTTACAGCTGCCAACATCATAGAAATGACTAAAGCTCAGGACTTCGTTTGAGTGAACAGATAAAAAATTATTTTTGGAAGTTCGATATACAAATAGTTCTGCCCAATTTCTCTATTATAAATTAAGTGAGCATCATTACCTTGCCATGATGACTCAACAACCACCTGATGAACGAGCAGCGCTCCGAAAGCTAGTGCTTCCAAATAAACCTGTTGGACTATAACCTGGTGTTGTGTGATTTTTAACATTGTCCACCCCAGTCCAACACTGGCACCTCCAAATCATGACTACCATCATTACCTTTTGCCATTCTTCTATCTTTCTTTCCTCATTCCCTTATATGTTATTTTTATCCAAATAATCATTCAATGCCTCTTGAATTCCTCCGTTGAACCTGCCTCCACCACATTTCCATTACAAAGAACAAAGAAAAGTTACAGCCCAGGAACAGGCCCTTCGGCCCTCCAAGCTTGAGCTGATCCAAATGTACTCTCTACTGTTAGTCAATTCCTAAGCATCTGTATCCCTCTGCTCCCCACTTACTCATGCATCTGTCCTCATGCACCTTAAATGAATCTACCGTACCTGCCTCTATCACCTCTGCTGGCAATGTGTTCCAAATGCCCACCACCCTCTGTATGAAGTACTTGCCGCGTGTATCCCCCTTAAACTTTCCCCCCATAAGCGTGACCTCTGGTTATTGAATCCTTCACCCTGGGAAAAAGCTTGTCTCTATCCACCCTGGCTATACCCTTCATGATTTTGTAAACCTTAATCAGGTCCCCCCTCAATCTCCTTTTTTCTAGTGAAAATAAACCTAACCTACTCAGCCCCTCTTCAGAGCTAGCACCTTCCATACCAGGCAACATTCTCATAAACCTTCTCTGCATCCTCTCCAAAGCGTCCACATCCTTTTGGTAATGTGGTGACCAGAACTGTATACAATATGCTAAATGTGGCCAAACCAATGTCTTGTACAATTTTAACATGACTTGCCAGCTCTTATACTCAATACCCCGTCCAATGAAGGTTAACATACTATATGCCTTCTTGATCACTCTATCCATCTGTGCAGCAACCTTCCGGGTACAATGGACCTGCACTCCCAGATCTCTCTACTCATCAACTTTTCCCATGGCCTTTCCATTCATTGTATAATTCACTCTAGAATTAGACTTGCTTAAATGCATCACCTCACATTTGTCTGGATTGAAAACCACCTGCTACTTTTCCGCCCAACTCTCCAGTCTATCTATATCCTCTTGTATTCTCTGACAGTCCCTTATGCTTTCTGCTACTCCACCAATCTTTGTGTCATCTGCAAACTTGCTGATCATACCAACAGTGCCCTCTTCCAGATCATTTATGTATATTACAAACAACAGTGCATTCCACACCCTAATTACCTGCTGAGAGAAAATATTTCTTTTTCTCCCATCACCCTTGCTTATTTTGCAAATCTATGCAAAACCTATGGCTTCTCATTCTCATTCTTTTACAAGTTTGAACAGTTTCTCTCGGCCGACTCCATTTGTGCTTTTGCATTTGTGGAATGAACTGCCAGAGGAAGGGGTAGATGTAGGTGAGTGGCAACATTTAAAAGACTTATGGATAGGGATATAAATAGGAAAGATTAAGAAGGATATGGGCCAAATTCAGACAAATGGGACTAGTTTATTTTAGGAATCTTGGTTGTCATGGATGGGTTGGACCAAAGGGTCTGTTTCCATACTGTATGACTCGATGATTCTATGGCACTGGAAAATAATTAGCATTTCATTGTCTATTTTCTTTCCCCATTTTTCCATCATCCAACAGGCTTGAACTTATCATTCAGGCTCACAATCCTGTGCGACACAGATAGTACGTTGCATTGTCAGAGACGCTGTCTTTCAGGTTAGACAATGGACTGACATCCCATTTGCTCTCTGAAGTGGAATTCAAGATCCATCACTGTTTCCTGATCAATATTTATCCCTTGATCCAAGTGACCAAAAGCAGTTCCCGTCATTTTCACGTTGTTGAATGTGAGATCTTGCTGTGCTGAAATCACACATGATAGTTTTGCCATTAAATTAAAGGCAAATTCACCATAGTCTTAGCAGACCACATTAGAGAGGGATGGCTGGTGGGGGTTTAACCTGAGGGTCACCATGTCTCAGGCAAGGGGAGAGGTTCAGGAGGAAGGGTCCCTTCATAGTAACCTCAACTGGTGCAGGAACTAAACCCATACTGTCAGCACAAACCAGCCATCCAGCCAACTGAGCTACACTAGCCCTCGTACAGCTAGTCTTACTACTGTGACTGCACTTTGAAAACAGTTTGTTGGGCACCTTTCACTGACTGAATCAACTTCTGAATATAAATTTAAACATCACCTATTAGATTGTGTACTAGTGAAGTCCAACGTTTAATTAATAACAGGCAAACCTCAGAGTGTAAAACGATATTCGTTTATGCAATTAAACAGTTGAAGTTTCACAAATATTAAAATCATAAGCAGACGTTAGGTTATCCTTTTACCTGGAATTCTTATGTTAAGGGCAACCAGGGTTTTGTGGGATGGAAAAGCTAAGGGCCCTTATTTTTCCGAACAGCTATTCCAGCTTTAATCTCCACAAAGGTTGTTAAATATTGTCTAATGGCTGTGAGTTTGGAAGGTCCTAACCACCTACAGTTACTGATCGAGACGGAGGGACGCAGGAGGCTGCTGACCTTCATATCCAGGATCAAAGAAAAGGTAAATTGAAACTTTTGGGGGGTGGGGGGTGGTGGCAGGTAAAGAAGGTGGGAAAACCCATGACTGTAAATCCTCTGTTTCAAAGTTTTTGGAACAGCTGGGGAGATTAGAGTTTTGGAGGAATGAAGAATTAAATCGGAAGCATGGATATAAAATAAAACGAAACTAATGTTAACAAAAGCATAACTTTCCATATCATTCAACAACAAAAAACAAGATAATTGAAGGACGTTGCTGGTTGCTTTCTTGCTGTTCCTCATTTACCCAGAGTCTTCACCGTGCCTGAACAATGGACAATGTGCATTAAATGATTTAGGGCCGCTGTTTGTTGTGTGGAATGCATTATTGCTTTGATGCGATGTTAAAAGAAAGGACTCCTATACAGAGGAGCATCAATTATCTGAACAACATGGGGCAAGCACTGTTTCATTTGGATAATTGATTATTTGGATAATTGATTTGACCTGAAACAAGGGAAGCCACATTGATATAATGCTGTGCTCTACTGCAGAGTTTGTTTAAATATATAGTTTTAATGAGTATGCTACTTAAACAAAGTAATCTTTGCATTCTGCAAATTACAGATTAAACTGAGAAGGACTAAACCCTTAACAAAACATAAATACTGTGTATGAAATCCCAGCAGGCAGGGACAAAACAGAGAACAAAATAGGACTGATAAGTTAACCTGCATTTATTTCAATGCAAGAGGCTGAACAGGGAAGGCAGATGACCTCAGGGCATGTTTGGGAACATGGGACTGGGATGTCATAGCAATTACAGAAACACAGCTCAGGGATGGACAGGACTGGCAGCTTAATGCTCCAGGATACAAATGCTACAGGAAGGATAGAAAGAGAGGCAAGATGGAGGGGGAGTGGCTTTTTTGATAAGGGATAGCATTACAGCTGTGCTGAGGGAGGATATTCCTGGAAATACATCCAGGGAAGTTATTTGGGTGGAACTGAGAATTACGAAATGGATGATCACCTTATTGGGATTGTATTATTGTTGGAGAAATTAGCCTAATAAAGGAGAGACCACACAAACCAGATCAGGAGAAATTGACAAGCTGTTTATTACAAGTGATGTGGCTAGAAGAGGAATTGACGAGGCTGACACAGAACTGATGGTCTGTGCAGCTAGATCAAAGGTTCTCTTCCTCGAGCTGAGGAAGAAGCCATCTTTTATAATAATCCTGTACAATGCGGCTAATTAGAAATGGGGAAAATGCAATGTATCTGGAAATGGAGTAATCCAGTTACAATGATGCTAATCAGAAATCAGTTACCGGATGAATGTCCTCATTCTCGATACAATACAACATCCCGACAGTATCAACGGGTTCGGAGCCTCCATTCCTCTCCTCAGGTAGGTGCTAATATCTCCTCTAAAACAGTGAGGTGCTTCCATTGTCTTGTCCTGGGAGCAATGCTCTTGGTGGTGTCTCTCTGTCTGACCTGCTCTTTGTGTGGCTTTGGTGTTGCTGGGCTTTGGGACAGCTGTGTTGCTCTGCCATTGTTAGTGGGTGCTGGGAAGCGTATTCCCTTGTCTGTGGGTGCTGTCTAGTTTCACTTGTCAGCCTGCTTGGTCCCTGCTGAGGCATTCTGGGTGTTTTTGGTACAGTTTGGTCAAGTTTGCTTCCTATGTTCTGTGTGAGCCTATTATGGGTTGGCAGGGTGGCAGATCTTATCCCACAATTATAGACCCTCGAATAGTCAGAGCGAAATTGAGAAACAAATTTGTAACGAGATTTCAATTATCTGTAAGAATAATAGGGTAGTTGTGGTTAGGTATTTTAACTTTCCAAACATAGACTGGGACTGCCATAGTGTTAAGGGTTTAGATGGAGAGGAATTTGTTAAGTGCGTACAAGAAAAGTTTCTGATTCAGTATGTGGATGTACCTACTAGAGAAGGTGCAAAACCTGATCTACTCTTAGGAAATAAGGCAGGGCAGGTGACTGAGGTGTCAGTGGGGGAGAACTTTGGGGCTAGCGACCATAATTCTATTAGTTTTAAAATAGTGGAAGAGGTGGAACAGTTACAGGAAAACATCCCCGGTATTTTTCCTTTGTGCATAGTGACCAGTGCAATGGTTAAGGAAAGGAGAAAGTGAGGACTGCAGATGCTGGAGATCAGAGCTGAAAATGTGTTGCTGGAAAAGCGTAGCAGGTCAGGCAGCATCCAAGGAGCAGGAGAATCGACGATTCAGGCATGAGCCCTTCTTCAGGAATAGGGTTCATGTCTGAAACATCGATTCTCCTGCTCCTTGGATGCTGCCTGACCTGCTGCGCTTTTCCAGCAACACAATTTCAGCAATGGTTAAGGAAAGTAATGAGTGAAAGTAATACCCCAAGCAGGCATTAGGGGCGTCAAACGTTTTCTTGGAAGTTGTGAATAGTGCAACAGAAATGTTTAGTAAGCCCTTTTGAATTGAAGCCCTCCAGCAGATATGGAATTGAACAAATCCCCAGGAAATTCACAACAATATGCAAAAACCTGTCGAACTGGGTAAGTACCCAGGAAGAGAATCAGTCCACACTGAAACTGAGGCAGGGGAGATCTGGAGGATTATTATTTTTAAGGTGGAGTTTTGAAGTGGATGTGGAGATCACCTCATGAACCTGCAGTATCCATCGGATCATAGGAATAAATTATAAAAATACAGAAATGACAATGTCAGAATAACAGCCCTTCCAACCCAGGCCACGCCCGCACCCAGCCTCCAGTCTCCTCTGGGTCTTGACTCCCGACTGTGACACCTCAAGGCTCTTCAGGCCAGGAAACTGCTCTAGAACCATCTCGAGACCGAAGGCCACGCTGAGGCCACGCCAGACTGCCGAGAGACTGCCACGCGTTGCAGCGTCTATCCTGCTGTTGGATTGGCAGGATGTTTGCGGAGGCATCACTGGTGATATTTCTCAACTCTCTGCTGCATGTCTCTGTCGTCCACATCTCTGATGCAAGGTTTGAAGACGAGCCATGCCAGACTCTAAGTGCTAACTCTGTTTCTGATTCCTCACTTGCTGAGTTCCTCCAGCATTCTGTGTGTTTGCCTCCAGTACATGCACTGCTATCCTGTAGACGATGGGTTTGGTGATGGGTTTTGAGGTCTTTGTCATTAAACACTGTGTTCCTCAGTCAGCTGAAGACTGTATTGGCCAATGGGGACAAAGGTGAATTTCATTGTCCATAGCTGCCTTAATCAAGAGAAAGCTCCAAATGCAATGGAAATTGATTGACATTGTCCAGTGGCTTCTGTGAATCTTAATAGTTGGAGGACAGTTTTGTGTGATGGGAAATGTCTGCAGACAACCTTTCGCTTTCAAATGTTTGACCTATGTACCCCCCGACCTCTCTCTTTCTATGCAGGTTGGATGCTATAACTATCTCTCCCCCACACAGAACTTCCATGTCTTTTTGGAACAAGAAGGTTTTAATTCTGTTTCTGATTTTCAAGAGCTCTAATGTTCTTATTTCAATGACCCCATGTTATTTTAATGTACAAGATGCCCCTGTGAATGCATTGACACTAGTTTGGATGTCAGTCTCTTGAGTGTGTGCATAGACCAACTCGCCCACACAATGGATCTATGGTGGATCTGCTGGTGAGGATCACAGCTTGCATGCCATCATGTACCAGGCAGAGGATGGTGATGAACAGGCAGCTACATTTCAGAAGGACAGTCCTATGTCCCTCCTCGTTGATCGAGTCAAAGACCTGTATGAAGTCAAAAAATGTCATTAGTGGAGATTGTTTCTGCTCTCTCTTCTTGTTGATGACTGAGGCACAGTTGAGGAGATCCTCAAAGTGCTCCTTCCAATGAGCACTAACTGGCTTCATTTTTAGCTCAGTCAGGTAGGTCCTTGGGGGATTGGGTGACACTTGTATTAAAGAATCCACACACCTCATGACTATTGTCAAGTTTCTAGTTTTCCTGTACACTTTCTACCCAAGACCTGCTCTTTAGGTCATGTGTTCTTTTACTAGACCTCGGCCTGTGGACCTCTTTTCTTTCCCTTGAGATCTGGTGCTGTTTCCAGATCAGGAAGGCCTCACCTTTGTGGTTTAGAGTCATAGAGTCATAGAGATGTACAGCATGGAAACAGACCATTCGGTCCAACTTGTCTATGCCGACCAGATATCCCAACCTAATCTAGTCCCACCTGCCAGCACCCAGCCCATATCCATCCAAACCCTTCCTATTCATATACCCATCCAGACGCCTTTTGAATGTTGCAATTGTACCAGCCTCCACCACTTCCTCTAGCAACTCATTCCATACACACGTCACCCTCTACATGAAAATGTTGCCCCTTTGGTCTCTTTTAGATCTTTCCCCTCTCACCCTAAATCTATGCCCCCTAGTTCTGGACTCCCCAACCCCAGGGAAAAGACTTTGTCTTTCTACCCTATCCATGCTCCTCATGATTTTATAAACCTCTATAAGGTCACCCTCAGCCTCTGACACTCCAGGGAAAACAGCCCCAGCCTATTGAACCTCTCCCTATACCTCAAACCCTCCAATCCTGGCAACATCCTTGTAAATCTTTTCTGAACCCTTTCAAGTTTCACAATATCTTTCCGATAGGAAGGAGACCAGAATTGCATGCAATATTCCAACAATGGTACAACCAATGTCCTGTACAGCCGCAACATGACCTCCCAACTCCTGTACTGAATACTCTGACCAATAAAGGAAAGTATACCAAACGCCGCCTTCACTATCCTATCCAACTGCAACTCCACTTTCAAGGTGCTATGAACCTGCACTCCAAGGTCTCTTTGTTCAGCAACACTCCCCAGTACCTTACCATTAAGTGTATAAGTCCAGCTAAGATTTGCTTTCCCAAATTGCAGCACCTCACATTTATCTAAATTAAACTCCATCTGCCACTCCTCAACCCATTGGCCCATCTGATCCAGATCCTGTTGTAATCTGAGGTAACCTTTTTCGCTGTCCACTCCATCTCCACTTTTAGTGTAATCTGCAAACTTACTAACTGTACCTCTTATGCTCACATTCAAATCATTTATATAAATGATGAAAAATAGTGGACCCAGCACCGATCCTTGTGGCATTGCACTGGTCACAGGCCTCCAGTCTGAAAAATAACCCTCCACCATCACCCTCTGTCTTCTACCAGACAGTAGAAGAGCAAGTTCTGTATCTAAATGGCTAGTTCTCCCTGTATTCTATGAGGTCTAACCTTGCTAATCAATCTCCCATGGGGAACCTTGTCGAACGCCTTACTGAAGTCCATATAGATCACATCTGTCGCTCTGCCCTCATCAATCGTCTTTGTTACTTCTTCAAAAAAACTCAGTCAAGTTTGTGAGACATGATTCCCCACGCATAAAGTCCTATTGACTATCCCTAATCAGTCCTTGCCTTTCCAAATACATGTATATCCTGTCCCTCAGGATTCCCAAGAACAACATGCCCACCACCAAGGTCAGGCTCACCGGTCTATTGTTCCCTGGCTTGTCTTTACCGCCCTTCTTAAACAGTGGTACCACGTTAGCCAACTTCCAGTCTTCTGACATCTCACCTGTGACTATCGATGATACAAATATCTCAGCAAGAGGCCCAGCAATCACTTCCCCAGCTTCCCACAGAGTTCTCGGGTACATCTGATCAGGTCCTGGGGAATTATCCATTTGTAAGCATTTCAAAACATCCAGCACTTCCTCCTCTGTAATATGGACATTTTGCAAGATGTCATCACCTATTTCCCTACAGTCTATATCTTCTATGTCCTTTTCCACTCAAACAAAATACTTGCTTAGTATCTCCCCCATCTCTTGTGGCTCCACATGCAGGCCACCTTGTTGATCTTTGAGGGGTCCTATTCTTTCCTTAGTTACCCTTTTGTCCTTAACGTATTTGTAAAAACCCTTTGGATTACCCTTAACTCTATTTGCCAAAGCTATCTCGTCCCCTTTTTTGCCCTCCTGATTATACTCCGACTGCCTTTATACTCTTTTCAGGATTCACTCAATCTTTCCTGTCTATTCCTGATACAGAGGAACTTTGATTATCCGAATACCAATTATCCAAAAAATTGGATTATCTGAAGAAGATCTCAAGGTCTCGGTGGAAGCTTTCCATCAAAGATGTGTTTCCAGCAGTGATTACGTCTTTTGTTAACAGTGGTTAAACAGGTACTGTCTCCAAATGACTGACCTCCCGCCTTCTCTCTCTTTCCATACACTTTTCCAGGAGTTGTACACAGGGGTGTACACTAAACCCCCCTCCCCCCATCTTCCCCAGATAATCTCTCCAACAGTGTCCTGTACAGGGCAAAGGTAGAACCTGTCAAATATGTTGCAGCAAAACGTTGTGTGTGGGGCTGTGGCTGCGTGTGCGTGTGTGTGTGTGTGCGCTATTCAGAGACTTACCCTACAATGGCAGCTGCAGCAGTCTTCCTGTCCAGCTGCCCCTGAGAGGGGGCGGTTGGGGGGGTGGTGGTGGGCAGGGAAAGATGTTGGGGGAGGTGGGGAGGTGTTGGGGGTGGCGGGAGATGTTGGGGATCGGGGTGAGGTGTTGGGGGTAGGTAGGTGTTGGGGGTGGGAGAGAGGTGTTGCGAGTGTGGGGAGGTTTTGGGGGTGGGGGATAGGTGTTGGGAGTGGGGGAGGTGTTAGGGGCTGGGGATAGGTGTTGGGGGTGGAGGGAGGTGTTGGGGCTGGGGGAGGTGCTGGGAGGGATAGGTGTTGGAGGTGGAGGGAGGTGTTGGGGCTGGGGGAGGTTTTAGGGGCGGGAGTGAGGTGTTGGGGATGGGGCGAGGTGTTAGGGGTGGGGGTGAGGTGTTGAGGGTGGGGGCAGGTGTTGGGGGGGAGAGGTGGTGCATGGTGTTGCGGGGGGAGGTGTTGGGATGGGGGTGAAGTGTTGGGGCGGCGGAGGTGTTCGACGGGTTTGGGAGGTGGTGGGTGTTGTTAGATGGGTTTGGGAGGTGAGGGGGCGGTGTTAGATGAGTTTGGAGGTGGGGGGCGGTGTTAGACGGGTTTGGGGGACGGGGGCGGTGTTAGATGGGTTTGGGAGATGAGGGGGCGATGTTAGATGAGTTTGGAGGTGGGGGGCGGTGTTAGACAGGTTTGGGGGACGGGGGTGGTGTTAGATGGGTTTGGGAGATGAGGGGGCGATGTTAGATGAGTTTGGAGGTGGGGGGCGGTGTTAGACGGATTTGGGGGACGGGGGCGGTGTTAGATGGGTTTGGGAGGTGTGGGGGCGGTGTTGGATGGGTTTGAGGGTGGGGGGGCCGGTGTTAGACGGGTTTGGGGGTGGGGCGGTGTTAGACAGGTTTGGGGGTAGGGGGCGACGTTAGACGAGTTTGGGAGGTGGGGGGCAGTGTTAGATGGGTTTGGGGGACGGGGCGGTGTTAGATGGGTTTGGGAGGTGTGGGGGCGGTGTTGGATGGGTTTGAGGGTGGGGGGGCCGGTGTTAGACGGGTTTAGGGGTGAGGGGTGGTGATAGACGAGTTTGGGGATGGGGGCCGGTGTTAGATGGGTTTGGGGGATGGGGCGGTGTTAGACAGGATTGGGGGGCGGGGGTCGCTGTTAGACGTGTTTGGGTGTGGGGACGGTGTTAATTGGGTTTGTGGGTGGGGGGTCGGTGTTAGACGGGTTTGGGGGTCGGGAGGCAGTGTTAGTTGGGTTTGGGTGGGCGGTGTTAGACAGGTTTGGAGGGTGGGGGAGCAGTGTTAGACGGGTTTGGGGGTGGGGGGGCGGTGTTAGATGGGTTTGGGGCGGGGGCAGTGTAGAAGGGTTTGGGGGTGGGGGTGGTGTTAGTTGGGTTTGGGGGTGGGGGGGCAGTGTTAGTTGGGTTTGGGGGTGGGGGGCGGTGTTAGTTGGATTTGGGGTGTGGGGGTGTGGTGTTAGACAGGTTTGGGGGTGGGGCGATGTTAATTGGGGTTGGGGCGGGGGGCGTTGTTAGTTGGGTTTGGGCGGTGGGGGGGCGGTGTTAGATGGGTTTGGGGGTGGGTGGGCAGTGTTAGATGGGTTTGGGGGTGGGGCGGTGTTAGTTGGGTTTGGGGGGGCGGTGTTAGAGGGGTTTGGAGGGTGGGGGGCGATGTTAGATAGGTTTAAGGGGTGGGGGCGGTGTTAGACAGGTTTGGAGGGTGGGGGGCAGTGTTAGACGGGTTTGAGGGGCGGGGGTGCGGTGTACGACGGGTTTGGGGATGGGTGGTGGCGTTAGTTGGGTTTGGGGGGTGCAGGGGTGGTGTTAGATGGGTTTGGGGCGGAGCGGTGTTAGTTGGGTTTTGGGGGTGGGGGCGGTGTTTGACGGTTTGGGGGTGCAGGAGGGGTGTTAAATGGGTTTGGGGCGGGGGCAGGGGTGGTGTTAGTTGGGTTTGGGGTTGGGGGGGCGGTGTTAGTTGGGTTTGGGGGTGGGGGCGGTGTTAGTTGGGTTTGGGGGCAAGGGGCGATGTTCGTTGGATTTGGGGTGTGGGGGTGTGGTGTTAGACGGGTTTGGGGGTGGGATGGTATTAGTTGGGGTTGGGGTGGGGGCAGTGTTAGTTGGGCTTGGGAGTAGGGGGCGGTATTAATTAGATTTTGGGATGGGGGGCAGTGTTAGTTGGGTTTGAGTGTGGGGGAGCGGTATTAGACGGGTTTGGGGATGGGGGAGTGTTGTTAGTTGGGTTTGGGGTGGGGGGCGGTGTTAGTTGGGTTTGGGTGTGGGGGGGCGGTGTTAGGTTTGGGGATGGGGGCGGTATTAGACAGGTTCGGGGATGGGGGAGTGTTGTTAGTTGGGTTTGGGGGCAGGGGGCGGTGTTAGACAGGGTTAGGGGTGGGGGTCGGTGTTAGACGGCAGGTGGGCAGAGAGGTGTGTTGCACAGCATTGGGGGCGGGGGTGTGTTTGGGGGTGGGGCCTCACTCACTGTGTGCTGCTGCTGTCTCCTGAACAGGGAGCAGACTTTAAAAACTCAGAGCCCCAGCGGAAAGGCATTTAATCGATTAACCAAATAATTGATTATCTGAACGAAATAGGACCCGCCCATCATGTTGGGATAATCAAAGTTCCCCTGTTTATGCTTCCTTCTTTTTCTTAACCAAACCCTCAATTTCTTTAGTCATCCAGCATTCCCTATACCTACCAGCCTTCCCTTTCACCCTGACAGGAATATACTTTCTCTGGATTCTCGTTATCTCATTTCTGAAGGTTTCCCATTTTCCAGCCGTCCATTTACCTGCAAATATCTGCCCCCAATCACCTTTCGAAAGTTCTTGCCTAATACTGTCAAAATTAGCTTTTCTCCAATTTAGAACTTTAACTTTTAGATCTGGTCTATCCTTTTTCAGCACTATTTTAAATCTAATCGAATTATGGTCGCTGGCCACAAAGTGCTCCCCCACTGACACCTCAGTCACCTTATTTCCCAAGAGTAGGTGAAGTTTTGCACCTTCTCTAGTAGGTCCATCCACATACCGTCTTGTACACACTTAAATTCCTCTCCATCTAAACCCTTAACACTATGGCAGCCCCAGTCTGATTGGAAAGTTAAAATCACCTACCACAACCACCCTTTTATTCTTACAGATAACAGATAACTGAAATCTCCTTATAAATTTGTTTTTCAATTTTCCTCTGACTATTAGCGGGTGTATAATCCAACACTATAAGGTGAACATCGCTTTCTTATTTGTGAGTTCCACCTAAATAACTTCCCTGAATATATTTCCAGGAATATCCTCCCTCAGTACAGCTATAATTGCTATCCTTTATCAAAAACACCCTCCCCACCACCAAACCTTCCTCTCTATCCTTCCTGTAGCATTTGTATCCTGGAACATTAAGCTGCCAGTCCTGCCCATCCCTGAGCCATGTTTCTGTAATTGCTATGATATCCCAGTCCCATGTTCCTAACCATGAGTTCATCTGCCTTCCCTGTTAGGCCCCTTGCATTAGAATAAATGCAGTTTAAGTTGGTAGTCCTGCATTGTCCCTGCGTGCCCTGGCTGTTTGACTCGCTTCTGTTTTTGACTGTACCAGTCTCAGATTGATCTCTTTCCTCACTACCTCCAACTTTTCTCCCTTCCTATAACTACAATCCATCACATCCCCTTGTTCTTGTAAATTCCTCATTGCTTCTCCAACAGATCCACTTGATCTGACAGTAGCTCCTGGACCTCCTAGTCATTCACACCAAACTCCAACCTTTGGGTTTCTCTACCTTGAATATCAGGACTGATGAGTCAGCAATTTCCCCGCAGAATTGGTTGTGCCAAGATTTACAAAGAAAATGATGACTGAACCTCAAACCACTGCATTATGGGAGACCAGTAGGTCACTTATTACAGAGGGCACAGAGTCCATCCTTCGCCTGGTGTCCAGTGTAAGTGAACACCAGTCAGCAGCAATATCAAAGAGTCACTCATTCACAAAAGCTTTGATAGAAGTTCTGAGAAACAAAATAATTAACTGCCGATGATTTATATACAGAAATCTTGCCAAAGCTTTCAACCTTAACTATGGATGATCCAACTCTGAAAAAGCAATAGTTAAAAATTAATCATGATCAGAAGATTTAGTTGAAAAATAGCTTCAAAGTAATGACCATATTCTACATCAGAAGGGGAGGTAGAGATGGATGGTGAGGGGAATGAGAATGGGTCTGTGTGGCACCCAATGGATTTAATGGGGTCGGAGTGTGGAGACAGAACAATATAGATAAGAGAAATAAAACAGCTGGTTTGTTTTCCCTTTGTAATGGAGGATTGGACAAATGGACCTCTCAATGCAAATAAGCTCTGGAAATGTTGCCCAGTCAAGTGAGAGAAATGATGATGCGTTCCTGAGGAAAATAAGTGGATTGATACCCATCAACTTCTGGCAAGACGTGAAACCTCTATCAAGACTGGCTGGGCCAGTGGTGAGTTGATACCCAATAACATTCTATTATATCATTCATCATTACTTTCAATTAACCCACTCAGGCATGTTATAGCACCCCTCTGGGACTGGTGGGGCTTGAACTCAGACCTTCTGGCTCAGAGGTAGGGACACTAACACTGTGCTACAAGACCCCATTTCATATTATTCATACTCTGGTCTCTCCTGAAATATTTCAAGTAGTGGATAAAACCAATTTCTTTTCTAATCAATTTGTTCAAGATTGCTGTCCCATGCCTCTGGGACAGATGGGACCTGAACCCAGGCCTCCTGGACCAGAGGTATGGACACGATTATTGTATTACAAGACCCCAGTTTGACATTGTTCATAGACTGCTCTTAGCTGAAATGTATTGATTTGTAGATAAACCTAATTTTAATCACCTTCTTCAATGAATTGATAAATACAGCTCAAACCACTGTTTCCACATGTATAAGCTGTTCCCATTAGCTGATTGATTCAATCACCCTCACTAATTACAAAGTTGCTGTCACTGATTTCATTTCTAGAAAATCATTTTTTAAATAAAATCCACAGCAATACCCGTGGTTGCTCCATAAGCCATTACCTTACAGGTGAAAAACGTCACCTTGATTCAAAGACTATTATTTATTATTTGGGTATCCTGATGTTGAAACCTGTCATCAGTGAATGATTTGCCTGAGTTGACTTTTCCATTTCCCTTCATGACCTTGAAGACCTCACTGATATCACTTTAAATCCTATCAGCTCTTTGAAGAGGAAAGGGCAATCGTTTCAAATTCAGTTTAATTATAGCAAAAGTATGAGATAAATTGTTCAAAGTGACTGGCCAGTATATGCTATTTATAATTTATTTTTCTTTGACAGTGTCTGACGGAGCTAATGACACTCCTAATAAGTATTGTCAGCTCTGCGTTCTGTGGGCATTTAGGAAAAATTGAGTTGGACGCAGTCAGTCTTGCTACAGCGGTGAGTTTATGTTAAAAATGTGCACATTTATTGATCCTAATGTTTAGATTAGATTTCCTACAGTGTGGAAACAGGCTGTTCAGTCCAACAAGTCGACACTGACCCTCCAAAGAATAGCCCATTTCCCTCTGACGAATGTACCTAACATTTATGGGTGATTTGGGATGGCCAATCCACCTGACCTGTACATCTTTGGACTGTAGGAGGAAACTGGAGCACTCAAAGGAAACCCACGCAGACACTGAGGGAATGTTCAAACTCCAAACAGTCACCCAAGGCGGGAATTGAACTCAGGTCCCTGGTGCTGTGAGGCTGCAGTGCTAACCACTGACCCACCATGCCACCCCCTCCTGTATGTCTCCTGTATAAAATAGTGATGAAGTTGTATTGCTTCCTATCAGTGTCAAGCTCATGAGCTGCTGATGAGCTGCTCCCTGTGAAAAAGCCTGGTCTTTACCTGCTGCTCTCAATGGAAGGGCAACTGGAGCCCAGCAGCTACTTCAGTGCCCCCCCCCCAGGTTAAAGACCAGGAACATCAGCTCAGCATTCCAGCTCATCACCGTTCTCCATGAGCCATCCTGGGAGTCCCATGGGTGTGGGGGACATTGGGTGAGGGTGAGATTGGGCTCCATCTTAATGCCCTCCATGGGGAGATCACCCTCTGGCAGTCACTTGGTTGACACAGGAGGATGGGTCACTTGTGTCAGGCACTCAGCGGCTGGGGAGGCTCTTGGAATGTTCCCAACAATAACACCAGCTTTCATTATAGAGCAGCTTTAACACACCGACACATCCCAAGGAACCTTACCGGGTCATTAACAGACACAAACAAGATGACACCAAGTTATGGGTGGGAGGTTCTGAGGAGGGTTGGTGCACAATATGATGGGCCGAATAGCCTCTGTCTGAAATGTAGAGACTCCATCATCTCCTGTCTGACATGTGAGGACTGGTCATTTTTGAAGGCATCCACAAACTGTTGATGGAAGCATCACATGGAGCTGTAATAAAATCAACAACAGCCTGCATTGATGTAGCACCTCTTAGATAGCAACAATCCCAAGACATGTCACTCGATCAGACAAGGAAAAAATTGACACTGAGACAAAGTGACACGAGGATAGAGGACTGAAATTCAGATCAAAAAGATGAGCTTTACGTTGTGTCTAAAGGAGAGGGGGGCGTGGGCGGAGAGACAATCACAAAGACAGGGTGTTTTAAGATGGAAATTTCACAACCTGTCAGCTAAAAAGACAAGGAAGGAAGTGGGTGATTCATTAAAGATCAGAATAGGAGAAAAGCAGGGCAGCTGGAGAGCTGTGGGGATCAAACAGGTTACAGAAATAGGTAAGAGTGAGATTAAAAAACCATTATACACTACGGTAAAAATTCTAACTATGAGGCATTGCCAATAATTAGTAGCCAATGTATTTTAACAAAACATTGACAGTGTCTTCGCTAATGTTTTTATTAAGCAGCAGCCCATTCATTTCAAAGGACAATATCATCTTCGCTTTTACGTCGCCTCATACACAGTGTAACATACAGGGACAGTCTGGTGCTCATCCAACATGAGAACGTCTGGGTTACTGTGTACCTAAGGTGCTCATTGGGGTTTTTGTCCATGAGTGAGGGAGGCTTGGTGTGAATTAGGTCAGCAACGTCAGAGTTTGGATCAGTTCAGATCAGGGAGGGTGAGAAATTGGAATTGGCCATAAGACCATAACATATTGGGCCATTCAGCCCATTGAGTCTGCTCCATCATTTAATCATGGCTGATATGTTTCTCCTGCTTTCTGTTCGTAACCCTGGATCCCTTTACCAATCACAAACCTTTCTTTCTTTGTCTTAAGTACACTCCACAGCCCTCTGTGACAATGCGTTCCACACATTCATCACCGTCTGGCTGAAGAAATTTCTCCTCATCCCTCAGAAAAAAAACAGTTGAGCAGTTCAGTCTGAAGCAAACAGAAGATTATCGAGGATTTGTATTCCACAGAATCACAGAATGTTGTGGCATAGAAGGAGGCCATTTGGTCCATCGTATCTGTGCTGGTTCTAATACCTAGTGCCAATATCCTGTCATTCCCTCTTTTCCCTGTGTGCCATTACAATCCACATAATCATCTTCTTACATGCCTGATTGAACCTGCCTCCACCACATTTCCTGGCGGTGTACGCCGTTCCCTAACTACTCAGTGTGTGAAAAAGCTTTACTCCCACTCGCCTTCAATTTGTTTGCAGAGAAAGAATAAAGAACAAAAATTAAATCACCATGGTAATCTATTCATTTATATGGTACAATTGCAACATTTAGAAGGCATTTGGATGGGTATATGAATAGGAAGGGTTTGGGGGGATATGAGCTGGGTGCTGGCAGGTGGGACTAGATTGGGTTGGGATATCTGGTCGGCATGGACGGGTTGGACCAAAGGGTCTGTTTCCTAGATAACCTAGATTTCCTATGACTCTATATAAATATTTGTATATAATCTCTGTTTTATGCTGTAGCATATCAGCTTCCAGTTGTAAGTTTGCTCACTGAGCTGGAAGGTTTGTTTTCAGACATTTTGTCACCATGCTGGGTAACATCATCAGTGAGCCTCTGGTGAAGCACTGGTGTTAGGTCCCACTTTCTATTTGTGTGTCTTGGTCTCTTAAAGTAGGTGATCGCATTTCCAGTTCGCTTTCTCAGCGGTTGGTAAACGGAGTCCAAATCAATGTGTTTATTGATGGAGTTCTGGTTTGAATGGCAGTCCTCCAGGAATTGCCGTGTGTGTCTCTGTTTAGCCTGTCTCAGGATGGATATGTCGTCCCAGTCAAAGTGGTGCTCTTCTTAGTTTGTCAGCTGATTCTTAAACAACAAACCCAAACAAGCAGACTCAACACACCCAGAAGCCCTAGCCACACTAACGTACATCAAACATATCCCAGAGATGACTACCAGACTACTCCGACCCCTTGGCATCATGGTAGCCCTCAAACCTACCAACAGACAGCTACTGATGAAGTCTAGATTAGAGTGGTGCTGGAAAAGCATAGCAATTTCAGGCAAAAGCCCTTCATCAGGAATACAGCTGTATTCTGCCTGAACTGCTGTGCTTTTCCAGCACCACTCTAATCTAGACTCTGGTTCCCAGCGTCTGCAGTCATTGTTTTTACCTAGCTACTGATGAACCTAAGGGGCCCTATACTAACAACCAGCAAAACAAAATGCCCTGCAAGGACTATAACAAACACTACATCAGACAGACTGGTAGGAAACTAGCCACCAGGATACACAAATACCAATTAGCCACCAAAAGACATGACCAACTCTCACTAATATCCTTATACATAGACAAAGAAGGACACCAATTTGACTGGGATGACACATCCATCCTAGGACAGGCTAAACAGAGACACACACAGGAATTCCTAGAAGCCTAGCATTCAAACCAGAACTCCATCAATAAACACATTGATTTGGACCCCGTTTACCAACCGCTGAGAAAAAGAACCAGAAATGATATCACCCACGACAACAGACCAAGACACACAAATAGAAAGTGGGTCACTAACACTGGTGCTTCAGTGGAGGCTCACTGAGGATGTTATCTAGTATGGTGACGAAACCTTCCAGGTCAGTAGGCAAACTTACAGCTTGAACCTCAACCTGAGATACATATCTTATCAAAAATCGCAAACATATTGGTTTCCTCCAGGGTGATCCTCCTAAATGCTTTCTTTCTATTTTTGTTTCTGAACAGTCAGTAACTGTATTAGGTATCTCCATAGGTGTTGGATTGTCTACAGCGTGTGATACATTCATATCTCAGGTAGGTGCAGCTAACTGCACGTTGTACAAGGGAAAGTGATGCCCTTTCAACAATTATCATTGAAGAATAACCTTTTAATTCAGTGCTTTAGGAAAATCCACACCCGTGCAAATGTGAACTGCTTGCTCCAAAGAAGGATCAGATACAATTCCTGGTCTAAAAAAAAATAAAAGCAAATTACTGCGGATGCTGGAATCTGGAACCAAAAGAGAAAATGCTGGAAAATCTCAGCAGGTCTGGCAGCATCTGTAAGGAGAGAAAAGAGCAGACGTTTCTAACTGACCCTTTGTCAAAGTTAGACTCAAAACGGCAGCTCCTTCCTCCCGTTACAGATGCTGCCAGACCTGCTGAGACAATCCCTGGTCTGCCCTGAGTGTGTTGACCTTAGTTATTGCAAGTCTGCCCCAAGTGGCTTCAACAATACTGAGCTGTAGATAGTAAAGAACAAAGAACAATACAGCACAGGAACAGGCCCTTCAGCCCATCAAAATTGTGCCAACACACAATGCCTTTTGAAACTACAACCTTTTGGCTCTACACTGTCTTTGTTTGTCTATACCCTGTGTATTCATATGTTTGTCAAACTAATCCAGGAGTCCTGAACTAACAGGCCAGGATGATGAGTATAAATTTCAGTTTTGGAGGTGATGTAAAACAGAAACATCCAAATCAGGAGCAGGAGTTGACCAGTCAGCCCATCGCTCCATTATACAGTATGATTACAACTGATAGTCTAACTCAGTCCCCCGTTCCTGCTTTCTCCCCAGACCCTTTGATCCCTTTAGCCATAAGATCTATATCTAACTCCTTGAAAATATTCAATGTTTTGTCCTCAATTGCTTCCTGTGACAGTGAATTCCACAGGCTCACAACTCTCCCCATCTCAATGGCCCACCCCATATCCTTAGACTGTAAGCCCTGGTTCTGGACTCCCTGGTCATTGGGAAAGTCCTTCCAGTGTTTATCCTGTCTAGTCCTGTTAGAATTTTATAGGATTCCATGAGATTCACCTTCATTCTTCGAAACTCCAGTGAATACATACCTAGCCGATCCAGTATTTCCACCCTACCAACCTTCGCATAAACCAAATCATCTGCCGACATTTCTGCCACCTCCAAAAAGACCCAACCACTAGGGATATATTTCCCTCCCCACCCCTTTCCGCCTTCCGCTCCATGACTACCTGGTCAGGTCCATGCCCCCCCTACAACCCACCCTCCCATCCTGGCACCTTACCCTGCCATCACAGGAACTGTAAAACCTGCGTCCACACCTCCTCCCTCACCTCTATACAAGGCCCTAAAGGAGCCTTCCACATCCATCAAAGTTTTACCTGCACATCCACTAATATCATTTATTGTATCCGTTGCTCCCGGTGCAGTCTCCTCTACACTGGGGAGACTGGGTGCCTCCTAGCACAGCGCTTTAGGGAACATCTCCGGGACACCCGCACCAATCAACCACACCGCCCCGTGGCCCAACATTTCAACTCCCCCTCCCACTCTGCCGAGGACATGGAAGTCCTGGGCCTCCTTCACCGCTGCTCCCTCACCACCAGATGTCTGGAGGAAGAACGCCTCATCTTCCGCCTCAGAACACTTCAACCCCAGGGCATCAATGTAGACTTCAACAGTTTCCTCATTCCCCCTTCCCCCACCTCACCCTAGTTCCAAACTTCCAGCTCAGCACTGTCCCCATGACTTGTCCGGACTTGTTCGACCTGCCACCTCCATTTCCACCTATCCACTCCACCCTCTCCTCCCTGATCTATCACCTTCGTCCCCTCCCCCACTCGCCCATAGTACTCTGTCTAATTTCTCCCCACCCCACCCTCCTCTAGCTTATCTCTCCACGCTTCAGGCTCACTGCCTTTATTCCTGGTGAAGGGCTTTTGCCCGAAACATCGATTTCGCTGCTCCTTGGATGCTGCCTGAACTGCTGTGCTCTTCCAGCACCACTAATCCACAACCCGGGAATCAGTCTGGGAAACCTTTACTGAATTCCCCTGTAGCCAGAACATTCTTCCTCAGATAAGGAGACCAAAACTGCACACAATGGACCAGACAAAAAAGCCGATTCAGATAGTTTCTGGGTTGTGAAAGGGTTCCACTCTGGAGTCCATCTTTGAGTTGATTTATATGCAAATTGAAACACAATACAGAGCAATATAAAGCCAAAGTTTGTAAGTATAGAAATGTTCATACATCTAGTCTTTAAAATTATGTGTATGGGATCACATTTATAAGTTCGGGAGCCAATGGCCTGGTGGTTTAATCAGTAGACTATTAATCCAGAAAGTCCGCTAAAGTTCTCAGGACGGTCACGGCTGATAGCGTAATTTGAATTGAATAAAAAAAGTCTGGAATTAAGAATCTACTGATGACCGTGGAGCTATTACCGATTATCAGGAAAACCTATTTGGCTCACTAATGTCCTTTAGGAAAGGTAGTCTACCATCCTCACCTAGGAGAAAGTGAGGACTGCAGATGATGGAGATCAGAGTCAAAGTGCGTGATGCTGGAAAAGCACAGCTGGCCAGGCAGCATCCGAGGAGCAGGAGAGTCGATGTTTCAATTTTAAGCGCTTCATCAGGAATGTTCATCCTCACCCAGCTTGGCCTACATGTGACTCAGACCACACGAATGAGTGGCTTTGAGGAGAACTTGCAGGTAGTGATGTTCCCATGTATCTGCTGCCCTTGTCCTTCTAGTGGTCATCAATTTGGACGGTGGTGTCTGAGGATCTTTCATGAATTTGTACAATGCATCCTGTAGATAATACACACTGCTGCGACTGAGCATCAGTGGTGGATGCTTGTGCAAGTGAGAAAAAAGTATGAGCGCTCGTAAGTCAGATGTTTGCAACTCAGGAACGCCCATAGTAAATTCTTTGGAAGAAATTTAAGAGAACATAATAACCAGTGTTTGAAAAACTGAAAGGAATAGATATGGCTAGCACACAATCTTACTGGCTGTGGACACAGAATTAAGAGATGCTGAAGTGACAAGTTAAAATGATCAAGACTTGGCTGTCAAACACTTATTCCCAACCAAGAGAGTCTATCTGGACTGGTCTCACTTCAGCTGTTAATGTTTTGTTGATGAACAGTTAAGAAAGAATCTGGCAGCTGTTTAGACTGACGGTTATACGCCGAAGTCTAGGTAGAGGTATTTGAAAAGTATTGACAAAGAAGCAGTTGTTTGGAGTGTACACAATATGTTTCAGATTCATTGTGGTTTCAACAAACAACATTCCCGATGAAGAGCTCAAAACGTCAATTCTCCTGCTCCTCGGATGCTACCTGACTGGCTGTGCTTTTCTAGCACCACACTTTCTCACTCTGAGCGGATGTTAAGTTGTTTACATTAGTTCTAATCTGGCTTTGGTTGAGGGATAGAAGTATTTTAATAATCTTTTGATTTGCAATGTTGCTGCAGTTGTTATAGAAAAGTACTGTCTGTTTGATAGTGATGTAACAGTTAATATTGATCCAATTTACCTTTACAAATCCTTTATGTTTGCTTTCAGACCTATGGCAGTAAGAACCTGAAGCGAATTGGAGTGATTCTCCAAAGAGGGATTCTCATTCTCCTGATTGTCTGCTTCCCCTGCTGGGCTCTCTTCATTAACATTGAGCACATTTTATTGGCTTTCAAACAGTCTCCTGCAGTAGCCAAGTGAGAACCTTGTCCATTTCTCATTTGCAATTTTATTCCATCTTGCAGGTATCCTGATCAGCCACACAATTAAGGAACTTGCTCCCTTACATATATCAACGATGTGGTGGTGCTGGTGTTGGACTGGGGTGGACAAAGTCAGAAGTCACACGACACCAGTTTATAGTCCAACAGATTTATTTCAAATCAAAAGCTTTCAGAGGGCTATCTGTCCTTTGTCAGATAAAGAAACACTTCACCTGATAAAAGAGCAGTCCTCAGAAAGCTTGTGATTTCAAATAAACCTGTTGGACTATATTAATGGGATGTTGTAAATCATTTACAGTTTGCACTAATAGCTTCAATCAGGAGAGCGAAGCCATGGTAGCTAAATTAGCAGACAACACCAAGGTAGATAAGAAAGTGCGTGGTGAATAGGACGTGCGGAGATTGTGCATGGATATGGATAGGTTGAGCAAGGGGGCAAACATTTGGCATATTGTGATTAAATGTGAATTTGTACACTTTGGCAGGAAGAATTAAAATAAAGTTTATTGTTTAAAGGGAGAATTGCTGCAGATGTCCGAGTTGTAGAGGGATTAAGATGTCCTGATACATGAAACAGAAAAAGTTAGTATGCCGATACAGCACATAATCAGGAAGTCTAAGAGAATTCTTTCCTGCACTACAAGAGGAATTGAACCTAAAAGTACCGTTGTTATGTTTCAGTTATACTTGACATTGGTGAGACCACATCTCGTGCACTATGTATGTTTTAAGTCTTCTTATTTAAGGAGGGATGCAAATGTATTGGAGGTGGTTCAGAGGAGGTTTATTAAATTGTTACTTGGAAATTGGTTTGCCTTATGAGGAAATGTTGGACAGGTAGGGATTATTCCCACTAGAGTTCAGAAGAGTGAGGGGTTACTTGATGGAAACGCATACGACCCTAAAAGAACTTGACAAAGGGGCTGTGGAACGTATGTTTCCTCTTGTGGGTAAGTCCAGAACTAGAGGGCTCTGATTTAAAACTTGGAACACTCTGCCAGGACAGAGATGAGGAGAATTTGCTTCTCCCAAAGCATTGTGTGCCTTAATACCTCAGCTTCCGAGGCTGGGCCATTGAATATGTTTGAGATAAAAGTTGGAAGATTTTTGTTAAGTAGGGAGTCAATGGTAACTGGAAGTAAATGGGAATGTGGCATTCAAAACGCAGAGAGATCAGCCATGATCTTAATGAATGGCAGAGCAGGCTCTAGGGTGTGCTACTCCTATTTTGTATGTTCCTATTAGACTACAAAACAAATGTTAATTGCTTGCCTGGCCCAATGTTGTGCCATCAGTGTTGACTCAGGTCAATCTCCAAAGCAACAGTTTGTGTTTTGCCTAGCAGTCTGACTGTGACTCGACAATGTGGTAGATCTTACCTACAGCCTCATTGACTCATATGTGCTTCATACAGAGTTTGAATTTACCATTGGTGAAAGGTGGCGAAGCTCTATGTTTTGATTATGGTGAACAGTATCACTTATTTTTCTTGCAGGTTAACACAAAGCTATGTGACGATATTCATCCCTGGTCTTCCTGTAAGTAAATTATTATCGATAGCGAACACACATGCAGACAGATCAGTAGACAGCAAAAGTCATTCATTACCCAAAATGTAGACAGCCTGCAAAGTGGGTCCACCTGTGACTAACTGGATAGATCCATTAAACCAATCTGATCAGGTCAGTTTGACCAACCAGGGGAGGTCACAAATGGGAGGCATAATGACCGCTGGCCCTATTTGGGAGATGATGGCTGTCTGATATTGTGACTGGATTAGTCATCTACAGAGTCAGGTAACATTCCAAGGATCTGTATTCCAAATCCACCAGGGCAGATGGTGAAATTGGAGTTCAGTAAAAGAAAACTGCTGGATCCACAAGATCTCTTGTGGCACAGTGGTAGTATCCCTATCTCTGGAGTAGGAGGCCTAGGTTCATGTCTCATCTGCTCCACATGTGTTGTAATATTGATTAAACTATCTTTGACTGATAACCCATGGCTTGGTGCTGGAAGAAGTCTTAAACCAACCAAAGACTTGCTATAGAGCTCCAACACTACACCGAGATGCTGTACGTTTTATCCAGTGCCTTAAACCAATGCCATTACATTTACATTGAGAGGGTGATCTGGAGTATCTCAAGGTGGTGTGAGTTTGTGTATATCTTGAGGCTGCTTGCTTATAACTCTAAGTAAGGCTGTTCAATTTCGTAGATACCATAACACTCCTTAGTATCGAAGGTTCTCGAATACAGCTCACTAATGTCGTGCCTAACCCCTCTTGCTTCACATTCTCATCCTCAGCTGGTAACTTCTCTTACTTATTGCATCATTGTGATTTGCATAAATCCCATTCCACCACTGCCTTCTCCAACATGAACTGCTACATCCCCTGTAGGGAGAGCTCTTGGGTGCAGAACAAAGAACAAAGAAAATTACAACACAGGGACAGGTCCTTTGGCCCTCCAAGCCTGCACCAATCCAAATCCTCTATCTAAGCCTGTCACCTATTTTCTAAGGAGCTGTATTCCTCTGCTCCCTGCCCATCCATGTATCTGTCTAGATACATCTTAAATAATGCAATCACGCCAGACTCTATCACCTCTGCTGGCAACGCATTCCAGGCACCCACCACCCTCTGCATAAAGAACTTTCCACACATATCTCCCCTAAATTTTCCCCCTCACCTTGAATTCATGACCCCTAGTAATTGAGTCCCCCACTATAGGGAGGAAGCTTCTTGCTACACACCTTGTCGATATCTCTCATGCTTTTGTAAACCTCAATCAAGTCACCCCTCAAACTCCTTTTTAATGAAAATAATCCTGATCTACTCAATTTCTCTTCATAGCTAGCATCCTCCATACCAGGCAACATCCTGGTGAACGTCCTCTGCACCCTCTCCAAAGCATCCACATCCTTTTGATAACATGGCAACCAGAACTATATGCAGTATTCCAAATGTGGCCAAACCAAAGTCTTATACAACTGTAACACGACCTCCAATTCTTGTACTGAATACCACATCTGATGAAGGAAAGCATGCCCTATGCCTTCTTGACCACTCTACTGACCTGCATTGCCACCTTCAGGGAACACTCAGATCTCACCATGCATCAATCTTATCTAGGGCATTTCCATTTACCATATGGTGCAGTCTAGCATTTGATCTTCCAAAATGTATCACCTTGCACTTGCCCAGATTGAACTCCATCTGCCATTTCTCTGCCCAACTCTCCAATCTATCTATATTCTGCTGTATTCTCTGACAGTCCCCTTCACAATCTGTTACTCCAATCTTAATGTCATCTGCAAACTTGCTAATCTTCCGCCAGATTATTAATGCAGATCACAAACAACAGTGGTCCCAGTACGGATCCCTGCAGGACACCAACGATCACAGTTCTCCATTTTGAGAAACTCCCTTCCACTACTACTTTCAGGCTCCTGTTGCCCAACCAGTTCTCTATCCCTCTAGCTAGTACACTCTGGACCCCATGCAACTTCACTTTCTCCATCAGCCTACTATGGGGAATCTTATCAAATGCCTTACTAAAGTCCATGTATATGACATCTACAGCCCTTCCCTCATCAATCAATTTGTCACTTCATCAAAGAATTCCATTAAGTTGGTAAGACATTACCTTCCCTGCATGAAGCCATGTTGCCTATCACTGGTAAGTCCTTTTTTTTCCAAATGGGAATAAATCCTATCCCTCCATATATTCTTCAGCAGCTTCCCTGCCATTGACGTCAAGCTCACCAAGCTATCCTTGCTACCTTTCTTAAACAAGGGGACAACATTAGCAAATTCCCAGTCCTCCTGGACCTCACCCATGCTCAAGCATGCTGCAAAGACATCTGTTAAGGCGCCAGCTATTTCCTCTCTTGCCTCCCTCAGTAATCTGGGATAGATCCCATCTGGACCTGGGGACTTGTCCACTTTAATGCCTTTTAGAATACCCAACACTCCTCCCTCCTTATGCCAAATTGACCCAGAGTAATCAAACATCTACCCCCGAACCTCAACATCAGTCAGGTCTTCTCCTCAATGAATACTGACGCAAAGTACTCATTAAGAATCTCAACCATTTTCTCTGACTCCACGTATAACTTTGCTCTTTTGTCCTTGAGTGGGCCAACCCTTTCTTGGGTTACCCTTTTACTCCTTATATATGAATAAAAGGCTTTGGGATTTTCCTTAACCCTGTTTGCTAAAGATATTTCATGGCCCCTTTTAGCCCTTTTAATTCCTCATTTCAGATTGGTCCTATTTACCCGATATTCTTCCAAAGCTTCATCTGTTTTCAGTCACGTAGACCTTATGTATGCTTCGTTTTTCCTCTTAGCTAGTCTCACAATTTCACCTGTCATCCATGGTACTCTAATCTTGCCATTTCTATCCCTCATACTCCCAGGAACATGCAGTGGTAGTATCCCTACCTGTCAGCCAGGAGGCCCAGGTTCATGTCCCACAGCTCCAAAGGTGTGTCCGAACATCTCTGAACAGATTGATTAGGAAAATATCAGAACGAAATGAGTCACCACCTGATGGACATAGTCTGACAACGTGAAACCTTTGCCATAACAATCCAATCCCAACTCAACAGTAATGAATTATGCAAATGATATTGCAGCCAAAACAGTGAATTTCATTTGAAATAGTCAATACAGCAAAGATAACTTACACAAATGTCTCTACACTACTCCCAGTACATAGGTCCCACTGCAGTTTGAAATTCTCTAACCGCTGCCTTCTGTGTGTATATTTTTCTTTTCCCACTCACTTGAAGCCCCTTCCTTCAAAAAAAAATCTACTTTTAACTTGTTTTCAATGTTTGCAACACTTTGCCTATGAGGGTCTCATGTTTTGGTATGATCTTTCTGCATTCTGAGCTAATTCTTTAAATGTTTGTCACTGGTGACCCTACCATCAGGTATTTCAAATTAATTCCTAAATCTAACTTAGTTGACTTTCACCTCATGTGGTTTACTTTGTCTCAGTTTAAGCTTCATTTGAAGTTCAAGTTTCACAACATTGCATTCAAACTTGACATAAAGTTTCATCATATCATGATCACTCTTCCCTGAGGCTAATTATAGTAGAGTTGTTAATTTATCTGAAGCTCTGATAGTGTAGCAATCTCTCAGCTGCACTAAGTATGTCAGCTAGATTCTTGTGTTTGAGTTTCTAAAATGGGATTTGAAGCCCCAACCTGGTGACCAACAAGTAAAAGTGCTAACTAGCTCAGTAATGTGTATTTAGACTTTTCAGGTTCTGGGCTGCTATAGTTTGGACCATTGGGCATAATTCCAATGCAGTTCTGGTTCAAAACTTCAAAGGAAATATGAGTGTAAATTTCTTTACCATTTCAACAGTGATGGACACATTGTCCGCTCCTAACTATTTTCAATATTCTTTCTTAGGCAGCGTTTCTTTATACCTTAGAGGTCAAGTACCTTCAGAACCAGGTAAAATCAATAAATGTGAGACTATGGATGAGATTACTTTAATAAATAAGGGGTTGGTTAACTTGGATGGCTGGTTTGTAACACAGAGAGACACCAACTGTATGGGGTAAAAACAATGACTGCAGATGCTGAAAACCAGATTCTGGATCAGTGGTGCTGGAAGAGCACAGCAGTTCAGGCAGCATCCAGGGAGCAGCGAAATCGACGTTTCGGGCAAAAGCCCTTCATCAGGAATAAAGGGTTCAATTCTCACACTGGCTGAGGTCACCATGAAGCACTCTCCTTCTCAACCTCTTCCCTCGCCCGAGGTGTGATGGCCTTTAGGATAAACCAGTGCCAGACACCTCTGTCCAATGAGACAGCAGCCCCACGGTTTAGGAGGTCTATGGTGACTTCTCTAATAGATCACAATACAATATCATGAGGGAACCATTGGTTTTGATTTCCTGTTGACCAATTGCAATTCAGCAGTTGATTCAAATCATTTCATGAGCAAATTGGATAAAAGGTGACTAAACTTAAAAAGATTTCTGGGCCAGTGTGTAGCCTTTGCATCAAAGGGGAAGCTTCATTTAACGTGATCAACGTATCCGTCAGTACTTTTCAATTGAATTGGCTTATCTGCTTTTACCTTAAATGTGTCAGTACCAATCCCGTCAAATTTGTGGCTAAATGAATATTAATGGTTTCCCAGCCCAAAGGGATTGAATGGGAATATTACCGCTTCCTTTGCCTGCACAGTAATCATGGTGGAGTTGAATGTGAATCTGGAAACTGCTTAATTTTCATTCCACGGAAATAAAGGGTTAAAAATCAACTGGTTTCCATCTTGCTCTGCTTTGACAGATTGTCACTGAGACTATGAATATAAAATTACTACAGTGTATCTTTGTATTTTTTAAGTTAGCATATCAGTTTCCAGTTGATTCTTGGAAAAAATATCTCAGCATTAACATTTTGATGCTCAATTCTCCCATTGGCTGATGTCTGACCTTCTTTCAGTTTGTTCTCAGGACATGAGCAATAGTTAAAAAAAAACACATTCAATGCCCACACCGAGATGATGGTCAGCCTTTTCTTGCAGTCTGTGTGGTGCTTGTGCTTCCTTGATGGCTTTAGGGCGGAAATTCAAAGCTATTGACCCCTAGGACAATGAAGGACCAACTCTTCAGGATGGTGTGGGGCGAGAGGAAGGGTGCTCAGGATGGTCTTCCCATTATGTTGTTATCCTAGTGTTTGTTTTTATGGCAGAGGCATTGCTATAGCTGTTCTATCAAACAGAAGCTGGATGTGTATCTGCAATACATCCCACAGATGCTACGGATCCTATAGATGCATACATACAGCTGCTACCTTTACATGTTGCCAGTGCTAACGCAGGTAGAAGCCGAGTCTAGAGAAAGAAATAAAGCACTTATTCAATATACCACTAGATTCAAGATATTCAGACTCTGGAGAGGATTTGAGAGAATTGCTGACCCATTGTCCAATTTGCCTTGTCCTCATGGTGCTGACATGACCGGTGTGGTTAATTGGTGGTGGGCTCTAAGACTTATAGTTGCCAATAGCATGCACACATGCACCCATTAAGGTACAAACCCTCAAAGGAAGAATTCAGACATCCCCTTGTTGTTAGTTAGTTCTATTGTTGAAACTAACTTGGACAGTCTGAAATGGGGGATGTTGAAGGTCTTGCATATCAGCGACAAAGCAGCCTATTGACTGAAATCAGTGAATTAAAATCTCCTGCACTCTGGAAACCACAATGATAGGTAGAATAGCTCCCTGAAGCACTTACATTTGGTGATTCAACTGCAAATGTGGGCAATTTCACAGATTCCCTATAGTGTGAAAGGAGACCATTCAGCCCATCGAGTCCACACTCTGAAGAGCATCCCACCCAGACCTACCCCCCTACTCTATCCCTTCGACTCTGCATTTCTCATGGCTAATCCACCCAGCCTGCACACTACGTGCAATTTAGCGTAGCCAGTCCACCTGACCTGCACAAGTTTGGACCATGGGCAAGACCAGAGCACGCAGAGGAAACCCACACAGACGCAGGGAGATTGTACAAACTCTACAGTTGCCCGAAGGTGGAATTGGACTCGGGTTCGGGTGCTATAAGGCAGCAATGCTAACACTGTGCTGCCAATTTCTCCACACTTACAATCACAGATGTTCCAGCAATGGGTCTGATCTAGATGAGGCTGAAGTTATTCACTTGATTTTGGAGGAGGGAAAGGTATCACAAACAATGGGCATTGGGAGAACAATTGCAGTCTGTCTTCCCTCCATCTTGGCACCATGTTATTGGTGTACTGGTGAGCAATTCCATGAATAACTGTATCATTTTGTTCCTAGGGGATCATCCTGCCTCAGATTATCATTGGTTTCTTAACTAACATCTTCAATGCTGTCATCAATTACCTCTTGCTATTTGTGCTGATGCTAGGAGTGCCGTAAGTAGCGTAAACCTTTCGTTTCAAAGAGAATCTGTTCAATGAAAGTGTTGTGGAGCGATGATGTCAACATTATTTGAAACTGCCTTTATTTTTGCAAACGTCTTGCTGTTTTCCAGGGGCTCAGCAGCTGCAAATGTGGCTTCTCAGTACTGTCAAGTGCTTTTCCTATTTGTATACATTCGATGGAAAAAGTTGCATGAGAAGACTTGGGAAGGTAGGACTTGGGGGAAAATCACACTTTGGGCAATGGTATGAAATGGACAATATCCAATTGTCCACCAGATATGCACTTTGTCTGATTCCCCTTCCCAATGAAACCTATGAAGGGAAACATTGGACAGGGTATCTGATTCTCTCTCCTTGTAAAACTCTCACTTGCTTGAAGCTCCTTATTTATTGATCAGTTTCCTGATTTCTGTCTCTGGTTCTACCCTCCCTTTCCTGCTTCATGCTGTGTTACATTCCTATGGATGCTGCCTACTTCTTGCCAACCATGGACTACATTTCCTGTTTGAGTCTCGACAGGGAAAGTCAACAGGCTACAGACCATGGAGGAGATCACAGGCAAATCTGTCCCAACAGAACAGCGCTGCTATAATTTCCATAAAGCACTCCCTGTGAGTGCTGTTCCTCACATATTGTATAATCACCCCTAACAGTTACACATTTCATTGCTAAAGGACCCAGAGGAAAATCCTCAGGGTCAGTTTGAAAACAGTTGAGTTGGATGATACTCAAGTGCTTTATTTTTGGTCTGCCCTATCTTCCTTTCTGTTTATGTGCTTCTCAGGTGCTTTCTGTGCTGTGTTAGTAACTCCATTGTTGTATCTGTAGGATGGTCCACTGACTGCCTGCAGGAATGGGGTCCCTTTCTACGGCTGGCGGTTCCCAGCATGGTCATGATGTGTATCGAATGGTGGTCTTTTCATATTGGAACGTTCCTTGTAGGTAAATAAACTACCTCATTGCTAAAGAAAAAAATCATACCTTCCACTATATTAGAGGCCCAGTAATAAACTGGTAATATTACAGGATTAATAGCTCGGAGGGTGGAGGCAGAGACAATGATTGGAGGATAACTTGATGTTGGCGTTCACTCCCAAGACAAAACAAAAACACAAGAAATTGGTTTGCCTTCTGTTGAAATGTTTATTCCACATTTTTTCTTTGTGTCTGCAAATGTTAGTTTGCTTTAATAAAGCTGAATTTTCTATTTGTTCTTTCTTGCTTGCAGGGTTAATTAATGAAGTTCAACTTGGAGCCCAGTCTATTATTTTTCAAATTATCACAATAGCGTACAGGGTGAGGATGAAATTCTGTCAAAGTATATTACTTACATGCTTAACAGCGTTTTTAACTAAAGCAATAATTCAAAAAGGGAAGAAAAGTACAACTTGGCTAAGGTACCAAATTAAGGGTGAACTTTTTCCTTTATTACCTCCACCTGAATTAATTTGTTATCGATAACTGTATACCTGAAGAGTCACCAAGAGGTATGCAAAGGAGGCCATTCAGCCCGTTTTGTCTGCAGTGAGTCTAGCTCTTCAGCTCCCGCAATCTTCACTAATCAGATTGCTTCCCCCTCCATCATATTGTTTTATGTCCTTTTTCTAATACTTACACAATTCCATTTTAAATCAGGTTATGGCTTCTTTCTCTTTGTCAATAGCTCTTTATGTTATAGAACTCCATGTTCCAATAGCCGTCCCTGTGTTTCTTGTAACCCTAACTGCTTTGTCCTTCATGTCTGGATAAAGAGGTGGCACTGAAATAACCCTAGGGCTTTAACAGCATCTAACTGGCACCCATCTGGATCATTCATAGCATTTTCAACCAGTCATTGAGACACTAAAGTGAAAGAGCTTCCTAATACCTCACTTCACTCTTCAACAATAATAATATTTTTATAAAGTGTATTTCCCAATAGACCCCACAGGAGCAATATCCATCATTATTTGTTAAAGACAATTGACCAGGAGCTTTGTCAAAATGTGAGAGTTTTAAACAGTGTCTTGGAACATAGTTAGAAATCACACAACACCAGGTTATAGTCCAACAGGTTTAATTGGAAGCACTCTAGTTTCAGAGTGACGCTCCTTCATCAGGTGATAGTGGAGGGCTCCATCCTCACACACAGAATTTATAGCAAAAATTTACTAATTTTTATTTTTGCTATAAATTCTGTGTTAGGATTGAACCCTCCACTATCACCTGATGAAGGAGCATCACTCTGAAAACTAGAGTGCTTCCAATTAAACCTGTTGGACTATAACCTGGTGTTGTGTGATTTCTAACTTTGTACACCCCAGTCCAACACTGGCATCTCCAAATCTTGGAAGATGGAACAGCACAGGACAGTACAGGCCCTTTGGCTCACGATGTTGCGCCAAGCATTTATCTGAATATAAGATCAACTTAAAATGGTGATTCCCAAATTTTAGTCCATGGACAATTGGTAATGTATGACTGTCCTCCATTGATCCCTGCGCTAGTCCACAATACACATCACTGAAGCTAGTACATTGACAGAGCAGTTCCTTTCCGATTATGTTAGAGGGAAGAAAATAGTACACAATTAACTATTGCTGTTCTTGCTTTGCAGATCTCTGTAGGGTACAGCGTGTCTACAAGTATTCACGTGGGGAATGCACTGGGTGCCAGTAATCCACAACAGGCTGTAAACTATGCAAAAATCGCTTTATTATGCATCGGTGAGTCTCTGCAGTTTAAACTGATAAGGGATTCCATATGTTGGCTCACGTAACATATCCACAGGTGTTAAGGTTTTTATTAATTAACTAACTAACTGATTGTTTGATTGTGACTGACAGTGACTCGACTGACTGTGACTGACAGTGACTGGACTGACTGTGATTGATGGTGACCGGACTGACTGTGATTGATGGTGACTGGACTGACTGTGATTGATGATGACTGGACTGACTGTGACTGACAGTGACTGGACTGACTGTGACTGATGGTGACTGGATTGACTGTGATTGATGGTGACTGGACTGACTGTGATTGATGGTGACCGGACTGACTGTGATTGACGGTGACTGGACTGACTGCGATTGATGGTGACCGGACTGACTGGACTGACTGTGACTGATGGTGACTGGACTGACTGACTGACTGACAGCGACTGGACTGACTGTGATTGATGGTGACTGGACTGACTGTGATTGATGGTGACTGGACTGACTGTGACTGAAAATGATTGGACTGACTGTGACTGACAGTGACTGGACTGACTGTGATTGACGGTGACTGGACTGACTGTGATTGATGGTGACATAGCTGTGGAATGTTTCAGGGAACAGCTCTAGTACACATGCACCAAACAACCTCACCACCCTGTGGCCAACCACTTCAACTCTCCCTCCCACTCCCCCAAGGACATGCCAGTCCTGGGCCTCCTCCACCACCAAATCAAAGCCACCCGATGGCTCATCTTCTGCCTTGGGACCCTCCAACCACATGGAATCAACATTGATTTCACCAGTTACCTGATTTCCCCTTCCCCTACCTCATCCCAGATCCAACCCTCCTCTCGACCTGTCCTACCCCTGTCCATCATCCTTCCCACCCATCTGCTTCAACCTCCACTCCGACCTATCACCATTACCCTTCACCTTCATTTACCTATCGCCTTCCCAGAACCCTTCCCCCAGCCCCACAGCTCCCTTCATATTTATCTCTCAGTGCCCCCTTCTCCCCACCATTCCTGATGAAGGGCTTAAGCCTGAAACATCGACTCTCCTGCTCCTTAGATGCTGCCTGACCAGCTGTGCTTTTCCAGCACCACAATCTCTACTCTAATCTCCAGCATCTGCAGTCCTCACATTCTCTTGACTATGACTGACTGACTAAGTTGGAGACCTTCATTAACGAGAACATGACAGGTCATCTCGCTGTCTTAAATAGAAAGTACGAAGCTGACATCTGTGCAGTGTAACTACAGAACTCACTAAATTGTGAATAATCAAATAACGTAATCCTCGCAATCGATTAAATGCTCTCACCTTTTACATCCACCCAGAGGGTCTAGCTCCTGTCTGAGATACAGGTTTCCGGGTGTTAGCATCTTCCATTACCTTCTGAATTGGTCCTTCTTTGTTTATGAGCCAAGACAGTAATTGGTGAGAGCTATTTGATTGCAGGATTTATCATAGCTGAGCCCAATTCTGTCCTAGCCTCATGTCTACACACTAGACATTTCCATGAAGCATTTCAAAACAGTCTACTAGTTCTAGGATTGCAATATCACAGTCGACATTGCATTTCGTTCTCTTAGTTTCCCTGGGAAAGTGTTGGGACTGCCACAATGATGTTCAACAGGACACCCAGGATTCTGACCCAGTGACTATGACAAAGTTCAAGCCAGGATAGTGTGAGAGTTGGATGGCCATTTGCTGGTGATGGTGTCCCTGTCTGTGGCAGCAGCAGCAGGAGGTGGAGACACTGCTGAGTAACACTAGCAGCTTGTTATATTGCCCAGATTCTACATATTGCCGTCACAATGTAGAAACAGCGAAAATGGTGAGAGTTGAGTCTGACACCAGGGGAACAACCAAGTATTAGAAGGTGTTGTTGTGGCTATACCTGGGGACTGGTAGGTGTTCTATCACACCCTTGATTTGAGCAGATAATGGAGAGGCTTTAATAACCAGATAGCCCACTCACTGCTGTGTTCTTCGAACCAAGGTTTTAACATAGTTTCTGTAATTGTGTGTCTGGGTAATGGCAAACTTCCAGGAACCATTCAGCAATGGTCTTGCCACCAAAGGTCACAGGGACCTGGCTGGAAGTCCTATCCTTGAGATAGTGATTAACCTGGCACTTCTGTGGTGTAAACATTACCTGTCATTTACCAGGCCAAGGCTGGCTGTTATCCAGATCCTTGTGTAGGCTGCTTCATTATTGGAGACTTATTAATGGAATTGCAAACTGAATAAAACCATCATCGGAGACCTCTCCTACTGACTGTGTAATGGAGCAGTAGGAAATGACTGGACTAAGATCTCGATGGAAAGCTGAGGATAAATGAAATCCCGGATATATTCCACTCCCTCTCACTCTGCCTCACATCGGGACACTGAGACCAATTGGATAGTTTCTACCACCCCACACAATCCCCACTCCCAGCCAATCCCTAGCCCAGATCAACTCATTCATACCAAACTCTGACTGAAGCTGTGTCATTCCCTGTAGATGCTGTGATGGATCCTTAAAATGATGTTATAATCTCAATTCTCTCTATGTTTGCATGTTTGAATTTTGAGTTTGTGATATATTCATTTCCCTGTGCAAATGAAGGAGTATAATGATCAACTTATCAGTATTTCTGTCGTCATGGTGATTTCTTTTAAAGCAACTGGATAGAAATATATTTTTCAGAACTAATGAACTTTACTGTACATTAAGAGCTGAAAATGTGTTGCTGGAAAAGCGCAGCAGGTCAGGCAGCATCCAAGGAGCAGGAGAATCGACGTTTCGGGCATGACCCCTTCTTCAGGAATGAGGAAAGTGTGCCCAGCAGGCTAAGATAAAAGGTAGGGAGGAGGGACTTGAGGGAGGGGCGATGGAAATGCAATAGGTGGAAGGAGATTAAGGTGAGGGTGATAGGCCAGAGTGGGGGTGGGGGGGCGGAGAGGTCAGGAAGAAGATTGCAGGTTAGGAAGGTGGTGCTGAGTTCGAGGGTTGGGACTGAGACAAGGTGGGGGGAGGGGAAATGAGGAAACTGGAGAAATCGGAGTTCATCCCTTGTGGTTGGAGGGTTCCTAGGCGGAAGATCTAGAGTCATAGAGATGTACAGCATGGAAACAGACCCTTCAGTCCAACCCATCCATGCCGACCAGATATCCCAACCCAATCTAGTCCCACCTGCCAGCACTCAGCCCATATCCCTCCAAACCCTTCCTATTCATATACCCATCCAGATGCCTCTTAAATGTTGCAAGTGTACCAGCCTCCACCACTTCCTCTGGCAGCTCATTCCATACACTTACCACTCTCTGTGTGAAAAAGTTGCCCCGTAGGTATCTTCTATATCTTTCCCCTCTCACCCTAAACCTATGCCCTCTAGTTCTGGACATCCCGATCCCAGGGAAAAGGCTTTGCCTATTTATCCTATCCATGCCCCTCATAATTTTGTAGACCTCTATAAGGTCACCCCTCAGCCTCCGACACTCCAGAGAAAACAGCCCCAGCCTGTTCAGCCTCTCCCTATAGCACAAATCCTCCAACTCTGGCAAAATCCTTGTAAATCTTTTCTGAACCCTTTCACGTTTCACAACATCTTTCCGATAGGAAGATCACGCAATATTCCACAATGAGGCACTCTTCCTCCAGCCGCCGTGTTGCTATGGTCTGGCGATGGAAGAGTCCAAGGACCTGCATGTCCTTGGTGGAGTGGGAGGGGGAGTTGAAGTGTTGAGCCACGGGGTGGTTGGGTTGGTTGGTCCGGGTGTCCCAGAGGTGTTCTCTGAAACGCTCCGCAAGTAGGCGGCCTGTCTCCCCAATATAGAGGAGGCCACATCGGGTGCAGCGGATGCAGTAAATGATGTGTGTGGAGGTGCAGGTGAATTTTTGATGGATATGGAAGGATTCCTTGGGGCCTTGGAGGGAAGTGAGGGGGAGGTGTGGGCACAAGTTTTGCATCTCTTGTAGTTGCAGGGGAAGGTGCCGGGAGTGGAGGTTGGGTTGGTGGGGGGTGTGGACCTGACGAGGGAGTCACAGAGGGAGTGGTCTTTTCAGAACGCTGATAGGGGAGGGGAGGGAAATATATCTCTGGTGGTTGGGTCCGTTTGGAGGTGGCGGAAATGACGGCGGATGATACGCTATATATGGAGGTTGGTGGGGTGGTAGGTGAGAACCAGTGGGGTTCTGTCCTGGTGGCGATTGGAGGGGCGGGGCTCAAGGGCGGAGGAGCAGGAAGTGGAGTAGATGCGTTGGAGAGCATTGTCGACCACATCTGGGGGGAAATTGCCATCTTTGAAGAAGGAGGCCATCTAGGTTGTTCGGTATTGGAACTGGTCCTCCTGGGAGCAGATGCGGTGGAGACGAAGGAATTGGGAATATGGGGTAGCATTTTTACAGGGGGCAGGGTGGGAGGAGGTGTAGTCTAGGTAGCTGTAGGAGTCGGTCGGTTTATAATAAATGTCCGTGTTGATTTGGTTGCCCGAGATAGAAATGGAGAGGTCTAGGAAGGGGAGGGAGGAGTCTGAGATGGTCCAGACAAATTTGAGGTCAGGGTGGAAGGTGTTAGTAAAGTGGATTAACTGTTCAACCTCCTCGTGGGAGCACGAGGCAGCGCCGATACAGTCAACGATGTAGCGGAGGAAAAGGTGGGGGGTGGTGCCAGTGTAGCTGCTGAAGATGGACTGTTCCACATATCCTACGAAGTGGCAGGCATAGCTGGGGCCCATATGGGTGCCCATGGCTATTCCTTTGGTTTGGAGGAAGTGGGAAGATTGGAGACCGCAATTTCCCCCCAGACGTGATCGACGATGCCCTCCACCGCATCTCCTCCATTTCCTGCTCCTCCGCCCTTGAGCCCCGCCCCTCCAATCGCCACCAGGACAGAACCACACTGGTTCTCACCTACCATCCCCCCATCTCCATATACATTGTATCATCCGTCGTCATTTCCGCCACCTTCAAAAGGACCCCACCACCAGGGATATATTTCCCTCCCCACCCCTATCAGCGTTCCGGAGAGACCACTCCCTCTGTGACTCCCTCGTCAGGTCCACACCCCCCACCAGCCAACCTCCACTCCCGGCACCTTCTCCTGCAACCGCAAGAAATGTAAAACTTGCGCCCACACCTCCCCCCATACTTCCCTCCAAGGCCCCAAGGGATCCTTCCATATCCACCACAAATTCACCTGTACCTCCACACGCACCATTTACTGCATCTGTTGCACCCGATGTGGCCTCCTCTATATTGGGGAGACAGGCTGCCTATTTGCAGAACGTTTCAGAGAACACCTCTGGGACACCCGCACCAACCAACCCAACCACCCCGTGGCTCAACACTTTAACTCCCCCTCCCACTCCACCAAGGACATGCAGGTCTTCGGACTCTTCCATCGCCAGACCATAGCAACACGACAGCTGGTGGAAGAGCGCCTCATCTTCTGCCTAAGAACCGTCCAACCACAAGGGATGAACTCAGATTTCTCCAGTTTCCTCATTTCCCCTCCCACCACCTTGTCTCAGTTCCAACCCTTCCTAACCTGCAATCTTCTTCCTGACCTCTCCGCCCCACCCCCACTCTGGCCTATCACCCTCACCTTAACCTCCTTCCACCTATCGCATTTCCAACGCCCCTCCCCCAAGTACCTCCTCCCTACCTTTTATCTTAGCCTGCTTGGCACACTTTCCTCTTTCCTGAAGAAGGGCTCATGCCCGAAACCTCGATTCTCCTGCTCCTTGGATGCTGCCTGACCTGCTGCGCTTTTCCAGCAACACATTTTCAGCTCTGATCTCCAGCATCTGCAATCCTCACTTTCTCCTTGTACATTAAGAGGGTTTACATCTGACAAGATAAACAATGGTGCATCGTGATTCCTGTTAGAAACTTTTGGTCTTACATTTTTTTAAGCTTGGGGAAACAGTTTAAAAGTAAAGTTGTTTTTTCTCTTAATTTCTGGTTAAGGCTGTTCTGCAGCAGCCCTTGGGTGAATATGACTGTTTAAATCAATGGAAGAGAGGAGGTAGTAAAAATAACTTAGAACAAGGAATATAAAATAGGTTCAGACCAGAAGCTTTTGAATAAACCCTGAAGAGGTTATTTGAAGCTGAGAAAGGTTAATCTCAGTTATATGCGAGCTGCAGGGAAGGAGTATCTGCTTTTCTAGACTGGGAATTGAAGTCGCAGCTCAAGGAGATTTTCTTTCTCCAGAGCAGCTGCTCTTAAAGCTGTCTTGGACATTCCTTTGAAAACACTGTTACGATTCCAACTCATGTTGTTGCTGGAAAAGTCAGATCCCAGACTGAGATCCAGCTTGATAAATCATATTTTATTTTGCTTTAGTTTTAACCAGGGGGTAACCCTGGTTAACTTGAAATACAATAACTCAAAGTGGCAGATTTCGTTTCAAAAGTAAGGCTAACGTTTATTAAACAAAAGAAATGAAAATGAAACACAATAAACTCATTTATATGCATACAACACTAATTCAAAGAGGTTTAAACAAAGTTAAAGTATAATTCATTCCTTTACAAGTTCTAAAACAACCCGAAAATTAAAGTAAATCCCTTATACAGGACACAACAATTCTTGTACAGTACTCATGTCAAAACCTCTTTCTCTAACATCTCAATTAGTTTAAGGTAGCTCCTAGACTGGAGTGTGTGTGTGTGTGTGTGTGTGTTGCAGAACTGCCTAAAACAAATTGAAAAAAAGAATTCTCTCTAAGCTATGGGTATATTCCTTAAGCTTAAAATAAACCTCCAGAAATTTCTAACACAAACCTTGAGTATAATTGTGCACCTTACTGGGTCACAAAATCCTAAAATAAACATAAACCCTTTTGGCTGCCAAGATAGACCTCACAAAGAAACTGTGATATCTATATAAGTACTTTCAAGTTAAGTGTGTCAGCTCTCTTTACAAATTTTAAGACAAGTTGAGGAACAGTATCAGTTAGAACCCTCACTGATTTTTGAAATATTTATTTTTATTCTTTTATCAATTTTGGTTTGGAACTGTCAATTGGGAATTGTGAGCGAAGGATGACCTTTGAACTTTGTGAAACAACTTGTGGTAAAAGGGAAAAGACAGACCAAACAAGTTTCTGTTTGTTTGTGAGGCCAGGCCTGAAGGTTAATTGCAGACTGATAGTTGATCAAAAGGATTCTCCTATCTCCAACCCTGACACAGAAATTCCCTTTCCTTCCATCCTCACAGTTCCCTTTTCCTGCCTGTATTCCTTCACCTTTCAAACCTGTTCCATCTTCATTCTTTGTCAGTCCCAATGAATTGTCACCAATCTGAAACATTGGTTTTCTTTCTCCCTCCACAGTTGCTGCCTGGTTTGCTTTGCTTTCCTGACATTTTGGTTTTTAATTAATATTTTATGTAGTGATTGGAACCAGGTGGAACTCATTGACTATGAGATCCTTGATTGGATTGTTAACCTGAGCCAATCAGGGAGCCCTGTACAAACAGGAGCTTCCTGATCTCCTCAGTTCGGGGACTGTCTCTGAGCTGATTGGCCACAGCCAGTGTACTGTGCATGTGTAAATAAAGGGTGACTTGGTGACAGGATACCTGTACACAGAATGCTCAATGCCTGATCCTTGCCAAGTTAGCTGGTCTCAGATTGGGTTTTGTTGAAACTCAACAACCTGGATTAATGAGGGCTGGGGAGGGGAGATCAGTCACTGTTACTGTTCCAGGGTGTGAGGTTGACAAGGGGAATGAGAGCAAATCAAACTACATTACCTCCTACTGCAGTCAAATTGTTGAAGGACGAAGGTTGAACATAAAGCTTGAGGTACAATAGTCTACCTTATGAGGTCGCAAAACCTTAGAACAAATAAAAACCCATTAGAGCAAGTTCAGGAGAGGAATGGGCAGTGTAAGGTATCCACCAAATGCAGATAGAGAGGTTACACCAGGAAAAGTAGAGGGTAGATGGAGAGGTTCAAAATGAGAAAAAGGAAAAAATGGTGACTGGCAAATTTCTTCTAAAACATTATCGGGAGTTTTGAATAGATTTTGCTAACGAGACTTCTTTTTCCCCACAGTGTGTATCTCCTTGATAAATTCAATGATAATTGGAGCAATAAGGACAGTGGTGGGTCGTGTCTTCACCAGTGACAAGTCAGTAAAAAACAAACCTTCAAACCTAAACATTCATCAACACATATTCACCAAATAGTGTGAATGCTCTTTGCCATCCCTCTTTTCATTTTCCAGAGAAATTGTTCAGCTGGTTGCAGAAGTGATTCCACTATCTGCCACTTTTCATCTGTTTGATTCTATATCGGTGAGTATTTCAGGGTCTCAATGGTATAACCAAAGAGGGAAGTGGTGTGAATTGATTGGGGTTTTTCAGATTACCGACATATTGAATCGGGTATGTTTATGGAAGACTTTCCTCTGGGCGGGACCAAAACTCAGAGCCATAAATAGAAGATGGTCACCAATAACTCCAATAGAGGATTCAGGAGAAATCACTTCAGCTGGAGGGCTGGTAACAATGTGGAACCTACTACCACATGGCGCTGTTGAGTTGAACAATTTCTCCTTAATTTAGAGGGAAAATAAGGAGACTAGGGAGAAAACTCTCCGCTGGCTGGAGTCATACCTACCACAAAGGAAACACAGATGCTTCCCTCCTATAGAAACCACAGCACAGTCTACATAATCACTGTGATTAGATTAGATTACTTACAGTGTGGAAACAGGCCCTTTGGCCCAACAAGTCCACACCGACACAGACCCATGCTCATACATTAACCCCTTCACCTAACACTACGGGCAATTTAGCATAGCCAATTCACCTAACCTGCACATTTTTGGATAGTGGGAGGAAACCGGAGCACCCAGAGGAAACCCACGCAGACACAGGGAGAATGTGCAAGTCAGTCGCTTGAGGTGGGAATTGAACCCAGGTCTCTGGCACTGTGAGACAGCAGTGCTAACCACTGTGCCACCGTGATTATGTTCTGTGTGTCTATTTTGCAGGGTGTATGTGGTGGAGTGTTAAGAGGAGCTGGGAAGCAAAAACTAGGAGCTATCGGCAATCTACTTGGCTACTATCTAATTGGGTTTCCCATTGGAGTCTCTCTGATGTTTGCTGGAAAACTTGGTGTGCTTGGTATGAATTTTATTTTATTTTCCCCTTTTTTCTTTACCAGAAATGATCATATTCTGCCCACTCTCGGTAAAGTACTGAGGATATCATTCCATTTTGGGATCACTGGAAGGACAATGACATTGTGATTGTTCCCCCATTGGGGTGCAATGTGAGACTAACCAGCCCTGTGTAGTTTCTGAGATCAATGTCACTCTGTGCCACTAGCTAGGGTACCATCCCCCCATGGCTAGTTCCATGTGACCACTGACATTGGAATACTGACCAGAGGTGAGCATCAAGCTGCGCTGAGACAAGGGCCTGGCCTAAATTCCACACATGGAAAATTCCAACATGGTGGATTGTGATTAGGAGTGGGATCCATGGGCTGGACCCCTCATGGCACAGATCCCATAGTGCTGAGGCTAAAGGTGGTCAAATAGAGCCATGAAGGCTGACACCAGTCATCCGATAAAGATGAAGGGATTCATAAATATGAGTGGAAGGAACACTTACCAGTCAGTGCTGTCCCCATACTCACTGCACCTTTGATATCTTGCAGGTCTCTGGTGTGGAATGCTCATTTGTGTGCTTGTACAGTTAGTTTTCTTTCTGACACTGATTTACAGAATCAACTGGAATAAAGCATCTGATGAGGTAAGAAAATAGAGATGATTAACTGCAGCAATTGTTTTACTTCTCTCCCTACCCCTTTGTCTCTTCGTGTTGTGTTCTGTAGCTTCTTGGCAAAACAGTCAGTGCATCTTCCACGTATCTCCAATTGTCATTCTTCATCTGGCCAGCAGGGGTTACTATCCCTCCAAATGGAAAAGTGTAAACTTTTTTTTTACTGATTACTCCTTTTAAACCTCAAGAATCCGTACCATGTGCAGAATAGCATAACAGTCCAAACTGGAGTAACTGCCCGAAATGTTCTCCTGTTCCTGGGATGCTGCCTGACCTGCTGTGCTTTTCCAGCAACACATTTTCAGCACATAACTGTTCTTGCCAGTCAGAGGTACCTACATACTATAAATTGCATTCATGAATTTGATTTAATTTGTTCACTAATGGGATACGGATGGTCCTGGCTGGCCAACATTTATTGCTTGCCATGAGTTGCCTTTGAACTGAGTGGCTTGCTAGGCCATCTCTGAGGGAAGTTGAAAATGTGTTGCTGGTTAAAGCACAGCAGGTCAGGCAGCATCCAAGGAATAGGAAATTCGACGTTTCGGGCATGCTTATGCCCGAAACGTCGAATTTCCTATTCCTTGGATGCTGCCTGACCTGCTGTGCTTTAACCAGCAACACATTTTCAACTGTGATCTCCAGCATCTGCAGACCTCACTTTTTACATCTCTGAGGGAAGCTTGCTGTGTTCTTCCAGCCTCCTGATTGGCCATCTCTGGGGGACATTGCTTTGTGTCTGGAGTCACATTTTGGCCAGACCAGGTACAAAGAACAAAGAAAATCTAAAGCTCAGGAACAGGCCCTTCGGCCCTCCAAGCCTGAGCCGATCCAAATCCACTGTCTAAACCTGTCGCCCAATTCCTAAGCATCTGTACCCCTCTGCTCCCCACCTACTCATGCATCTGTCCAGATGCATCTTAAATGAATCTACCGTACCTGCCTCTACCACCTCTGCTGGCAACACATTCCAAACGCCCACCACCCTCTGAGTGAAGTACTTGCCGCATGTATCCCCCTTAAACTTTCCACCTCTCACCTTGAAAGCATGACCTCTGGTTATTGAATCCTTCACCCTGGGAAAAAGCTGGTCTCTATCCACCCTGTCTATACCCTTCATGATTTTGTAAACCTCAATCAGGTCCCCCCTCAATCTCCTTTTTTCTTGTGAAAATAAACCTAACCTACTCAACCTCTCTTCATAGCTAGCACCTTCCATACCAGGTATCATCTTCATAAACTTTCTCTGCATCCTCTCCAAACTGTCCACATCCATTTGGTAATGTGGCGACCAGAACTATACACGATTTGGAGGTGCCGGTGTTGGACTGGGGTGTACAAAGTTAAAGTTCACACAACTCCAGGTTATAGTCCAATAGGTTTATTTGGAAGCACACTAGTTTTCACAGCGACACTCCTGGATCCTTCATCATGGCTCCTTCTTCAGTCTTCCACTATCACCTGATGAAGGAGCGTCGCTCCGAAAGCTAGTGTGCTTCCAATTAAACCTATTGGACTATAACCTGGTGTTGTGTGATTTAGAACTATACACAGTATTCTAAATGTGGCTGAACCAATGTCTTGTACAATATTAACATGACTTGCCAGCTCTTATACTCAATACCCCGTCCAATGAAGGCAAGCATACTATATGCCTTGTTGACCAATCTTAGCAGGACTTATACACTTAATGGTAAGGTCCTAGGGAGTGTTGCTGAACAAAGAGACCTTGGAGTGCAGGTTCAGAGCTCCTTGAAAGTGGAGTCGCAGGTAGATAGGATAATGAAGAAGGCTATCATTGTATAATTCGTTCCAGAATTAGACTTGCCTGAATGCATCACCTCACATTTGTCTGGATTTAAATCCATCTGTCACTTTTCCGCCCAACTCTGACAGTCCCTTTTGCTTTCTGCGCCTCCACCAATCTTTGTGTCATCTGCAAACTTGCTGATCATACCAACAGTGCCCTCTTCCAGATCATTTATGTATATTACAAACAACAGGGGCCCCAACACTGACCCCTGTGGATCACCACTGGTCACCTTCCTCCATTTCGAGAAACTCCCTTCAACTACTACTCTCTGTCTCCTGTTGCTCAACCAGTTCTTTATCCACCTAGCTAGAACACGCTGCACACCATGTGACTTCTCGTTCTCCACGAGTCTACAATGGTGAACCTTATCAAACGCCTTACTAAAGTCCACGTATATGACATCAACAGCCCTTCCTTCATCTATCAACTTGGTTACTTCCTCAAAGAACTCTATTAAGTCGGTACGGCATGATCTCCCCTGCACAAAACAATGTTGCCTATTACTGATAAGCCCATTCTTTTCTAAATATAAATAGATCCTATCCCTCAGTACCCTCTCCAGCAACTTTCCCACGGACATCAGGCTCACTGGTCTGTAGTTACCTGGAATATCCCTACTACCCTTCTTGTACAGGGGGACAACAGGAGCAACTTTCCAGTCCTCCGGCAGTTCACCTGTATTTAAGGATGTCACAAAGATATGTGTCAGGGCCCGAACTATTTCCTCTCTTGCCTCCCTCAGCAATCTGGGATAGATCCCATCCGGTCCTGGGGATTTGTCCACCTTAATAACCTCTAGCATACTCAACACATCTTCCCTACTAATGCCAACGTGATCCAGACTAATCAAACTTCTATCTCTAATCTCAACATTGATCATGTTTCTCTCCTCAGTGAACACTGATGCAAAGTAATCATTCAGAATGTCACCCATTCTCTCAGGTTCAACACACAGCCTTCCATCATTATCCTTTAGTGGACCAAGCTTCTCTCTAGTTATCCACTTGGTTCTTATATAAAAATAAAATGCTTTCGGATTCCCCTTAATCTGCTCGCTAAAGCTATTTCATGATCCCTTTTAGCCCGCTTGATTCCTTGTTTAAGACTTGTCCTACTCTTCTGATATTCCTCTAGGGCCCATTCTGTTCTTAGCTGCCGGGACCTTACGTACGCTTCCGTTTTCCTCTTGGCTAGTCATACAATTTCTCCTGTCATCCACAGTTCACGAATCTTGCCCTTCCTATCCAGGTAAGGATGGCAAATTTCCTTCCCTGAAGGGCATTAATGAACCACATCAGTCTTTCCCAAATTGTCAATAATTTTACAGTCATCAGCAAATTCTTAATTCTAATTTTGTTTTTAACATTGAGTTCAAATTCCACCAATTGCTATGCTGGGATTTGAACCCAGGTCCCCAGAATATTAGTAGGGTTTCCTGGATGAACAGGCATGCAAGAGTATCATTGGGCCTTTATCTCCTCTCGAGTTCTTTTACAAGCATCATTAGTCACTAGTTTTAAAATCCTGAAAACTATAATAAGTTGTAACTGGGTTTACATCAATGTACAAGAACCAGAATTAATGAAAAGCTCACTTTATTTTTGTGGAATATCAAAAGTTTCCAAAATGATAAAGCAAATTTCACACATTTTTATAATTATTTTCTTTTTCTAAACGTCAGTTTATCTTTAGTTTATTATAATACATTTATACATGTATTTCCCAGTGAATGATTTGATGTGTTTTCAGTTCCCGATTCACTGAGCGTCAATTCATCAGTTTAATGTGTTCTCTACTGGCTGGATGACATCAATTCTGTTGCACTCCAAGCCATTTTCTTGACTCCAGTCCAGACTGAGAGACTTTCCTGCCACAGTGCTGGCCAGATTCCTAGTTTGATAGATCTCCTCAGGCAGAGCTCTTTGAGGTTAGTGGTAAGTACCTTTGCTTTGCTGCTGAGCACGAAACTCCAGCTCACCAGGTCACCGGGCTCTCCCCTGAGCCAACTCTTGAAATGCCAGGTCTCTGGAGTGTCCTATTAATGATCAGTTAATTTCCAACCTATCCATCTGTTGTCATGTTGTTGTGTGCTTTGTTGAAAGGCTCTGGTTAATGCAGGTGTGGTGCAAGATGGGGATGCCTCAAACAGTGCCTCTGGTGGTCAAGTGCGGGATATCTCAACAGGTAAACAGGAACGTTGTGCTGTCTTTAAAACACTGCTTAATAGCAAATATAACTACACGCTAAGCTTTCATAGTGTATGTTCATCAAATTATGCAAAGTGACAATTTATTACAGAACTTTACCTGCAGGAAGCCATTCAGCCCATTGTGTCTATGCTAGCTCTTCAACCAGCATTATTACTGAGTGCCATTATCCTGCCTTTTCCCTGTTCCCTGATGCATTGATTTAATTCAAATGATCAGCCAATGCTGTCTTCTGTGCTCCATTTGAAATTGTTGCTATCACACTTCCAGGCAGTGCATTGCAAACCTGAACAACTTGTGTACAACAGCTTTTTTTCATTTGCTGCATTTACAAATCACTTTAAATTGGTACTCTCTCCTTCTCAATCCTTTCACAAGCAGGAACAATTACTCCCTACCTGCTCCATCCAAATCTCTCGTCTCTCACCAAAGCTTCTTTCCGATCTCCTTTCAGTGTTCTTCTTTCTGAGAACAGTACCTAACTCTCTCATCTATCTTCGTAACTGGAGGGGAGTATCCCTGGAACAATTCTAGCCCATCTACCAAACTGAATGGTGTTGACGAAATTCCCACTGCCGCAGATGCTGTAATTCAGCAACCGATTCTGATTCACTCCCTGAATCCCTCATGGAGGTCAACCAGGAGACAGTAACTTTCAAACCACATGGCTAAAGTTATATAGTCCCCAGGAAACTGAAAGTAGATGCAGTATACAAGGAAGTGAAAGGCTATTGAAGGGACTGCTGTATGCTATTTATTTAATTAGATTTTAATTTGATTCAATTGATTCATTTGATTCAAAGGAGCGAATACATTTCCACCTTTTTAAAAACTGTTTGACTTCCTTCTTACTCTTGACAGGAGGAGATGTTCTCAAGCTAGATGTCCTCAAGCTAGCATCATCCAACTATTAATCCCAAGAGCCAGCTAATGTTCTGGGACCAAGGTGGATGGTGGAATTTGAATTCAGTAAATATTTGGAATTAAGAATCTAATGATGACCATTAAGCCATTGTTGAAAAACCCATCGGGTTTACAAATGTCCTTCAGGGAAGGGGCCTGCAGTCCTTATCTGGTCTGGCCTACATGTGACTCCAGACCCACCACAATGTGGTTCACTCTTACATACATCTGTAAGGAATTAGGGTCAGACAATAAATATTGGTCTGGCCAGTGATGTCTGTATCCGTTGAATGAATAAAAATCATTCAGTCAATGTATTGATGACAGTGCTCAAACGTATGATCAATCAGTTGCTCAAACTGACCTGTCATGTTTGATAGTTAATGATTTGGTTGCTGAACCTTTGCCAGGTTTTGGTCAGCTTGCTGACTGAGTGACCGCATGGTTTCATGTTAACGGCTCTGACAATGCCCAGTACTTGTCTAACTCAATGGTGACACAGTGGCTCAGTGGTTAGCACAGCGCCAGAGACCTGGGTTCGATTCCAGCCTTGGGTGACTGTCTGTGTGGAGTTCCCACATTCTGTGTGTGGGTTTCCTCCCACAGTCCAAAGACACGTGGTTTAGTTGGACTAACTATGATAAATTGCCCTGTAGTATGCAGGGATAGGATGGAATGCTATTTGGAGGGTTGGTGCAGACTCAATGGGCTGAATGGCCTTTCCTTATACTGTTGGGATTCTATGAATTCTTGTGGAGGATTATCAGCTGCAAGGAGAAATTGAAACAGATCATAAAGATGTGGAAACATATTTGCTTCTCAGAAACAAAATGAACCTAATTATCATGTAACAATCCTTTAAACGGATAGGGGCAATGCATAAATACATCAGGGCATGTTAGTCTACTACTTGGTGGTGAGTTGTGACACCTCCTTAAGCCCAGGAGGATGGTACAACAAACCTTTAATAGACAATGAATACAGGGCATCTGTGTTGAATTAATCCAAACCTGAATCCAGAGGTTACATTGACCACTGTATTTCTGACAGCATTGGTCTCCTGTACAAAGACCCAGTGGGTGACTGGGAGTCATGGAGAAGATCATTGGCTGATCACCAGCCCACCTAAAAACAATCAGGTGTCACCATGTACTCACAATGTTTCAATGTGACTTTCCTTTACAGATGTGGACACAGGAAACAGAGCAGTGAATCCGATTCCTGATGTTTGTCAATCGGAACCACAGGTAAAGGAGCACCAGGTGACAGATGAGGCTTCCATTGTGGACACTGGAGTTACTGTAGCCGGAGAAATCCTGTCCACAAAACAACTGATCATTCGCCGTGGGCTAGTCTTCCTCTCAGGACCCCTGATCCTGGGCATTGGACTGGTCATACACTTCACTCTCTCAAAGGACATGTAGACCCCAAGGGACCACCCCAGGTAGATCCCGGTTACTCATGCAGCAGGAATAGTGAAGGTGTGACCGGAGGGCAACGTGAGGCCAAAGTTCACTCAAAAATGTGTTCTTACTGATGAACTGCAATCAACTACTAGATAAACAATAAAAATGAATTATTACCAAAAAACAGTTATGTACCAATTTCCAAGTATTTCATCAAGAGTTGAAATCTCAGTTGGACAGTGTTCAGGTTTAAGGTCTAAACAGCAGGTCAAATGCAATGGTTCAATGAACCAGGCTTCAAGAATAGTTGCTACCATTGGTCAGTGTGGATGTCTGAGACTAGACAGGAGCAGTCTCACTTACTCACACTACTTATTCCGGGCTCCTTCATCACTAACCTTTGATATATTTACCCTTCAGACAGAGGCTCCACTTTAGTGATAGTTACATACAGTCATTTGGAAGGTAGGTGTAGTGATTGTAATGAGGTCAGACAGGTGGACCTCATAGAATAGGAGTTCCCTGATTGGGGCTGTTAACCTGGTGCAATCAGGGAGCCCTGGCTGACAGATAGAAACAGGAGTGTACCCTGGAGTTGTTCAGGGAGAGGTGGGCACTGCGGGGAGTGGAGTACATTATTTCTCCCTCCAACTCTATTTTGATTTAGTCCTTGCCCTCCTCTTCACTGTTTGATCACACAGCATTGCCCTTTGATATGAAGGGCACTGCTTGTCACTGGCCACTTGGCTGTTTCCTTTCTTTCTGGTGGTGGAAATTGAATAAAGATTTGTGCACCTTGTGTCTCTCACTGTGTCTCACATCTGCACACACACAACATGGGTGCTGGGGGAAAAAATAAGCACTATTTAGGCGGTAGTGTGGGGGGACAAAAGAAAGTGAAAAAGGAAAAAAAAAGAATTGGAGTAAAAATTAAAAAAAATAAAAAGTAGAAGCAGGAGTGTCTCCCCAGTGGAGGGCTCTTTACGTGGGAATCCTCTCACTTTATCTCAGGGATCTGGGGTGGAGGGTGCTGCACGCAGCAGTCCCCGCAACCGCAGATTGCGGTGGTTAACGGACTCCCAGCCCAACTGTGGTGCTGTGGAGTCCGTGGACCATGTATATTTTGGGCCTAGGTGTTTGCACTCCCTTTTTGATTTTCTCAAAAATCTCCTTCTCTGCTTTTGGTTGCACTTCAGTCCCACCTCCTGATCTTCGGGCACCCGGTACGGAGGAGGGAGGGCAGGTCTGAAGACCTCCTCATGGGTCTGGCCAAACTGGCCATCAACAGGTCCAGGCAGCGGGCCGTGGAGGGGGTCGTTAGGGCCGACTGCCTGCCCCTCTTCCGCGGTTACATTAGGGCCCGGGTGTCCTTACAGAAGGAGCACGCGGTGTCCACCAACACCCTGGAGTTGTTCAGAGAGAGTTGGACACCGCAGGGAGTGGAGTGCATCATTTCCCCCTCCAACGCTATTTTGATTTAGTCCCTGTCCTCCCCTTCACTGTTTGATCACACAACATTGCCTTTTGATGTGAAGGGCACTGCTTGTCACTGGTCACTTGGGTGTTTCTTTTCTTCCTGGTGGTGGAAAGTGAATAAAGATTTGTCCACCTTTCACTGTGTCTCACACTTGCACGCACACAACATGGGTGCGGGGGGGATAAAAAAAGAACAAAAATGAAACAAAAATAAACAGGAGTGTCAGGGGTTCTGTTCACTCTGAGAGCTGGCTCTGAAGGAGCTGGATCAGCATCAAGGACTCTCCGTGTGTAAATAAAGGGTAACTTGGTGACAGGATACCGGCCTCTGTGGAATTATTTCAGAGGTAGCCATAGATGTCCTCAGCCTTGAACCCAGACTCCATGAATCTTATTGCTTCTGGTCAAAGGCAAGCAAGGAAATGATCTGCTGATGATCACCTATCATCTAACCTCAGACAATGGAACAAAACTACTATATAGTGAACACCAGGAGGGTAGAAAGGGTGCATAATCTATTTTAGTTAGAAGCCTCTATGTCCATTGGTAAGAGTGGCTTGGTAGTACTGCTCCTGATCAGATTAGCTGTGTCCTGAATTACACAGTTGGCAGAACAGGCCTATGTTCTGTGATGACAGAAATAACACAAGGGAATAACACAGTTGACTTTATCCTCATCAGTTTATCCTTTGCAGATATATCATTCATGTTGTTGGTTGGAGTAACCTTGTAAGATTGTGTCACCTGCCAAATCAACTAGCCCTGAAGATGGATGGCACTGGAACGTCGGGCCCACACCCGACCGCCGTGGCAATGCAGAGCCCGCGGGGACTATGTCGCAATGACTTGGAGGGCCACTGCGTTGAGCATGAAAGCCTAGGGCGTGGAGCTGCGGCCGGTGCAGATCGTGGTGGTAATATTCAAACAAGAACTTTGAAGGCCAAAATGGAGATCATTCAGCCCATCGATTATGCTCTGCTATTCAGTGAGATCATGGCTGATCTGATCATCCTCAACTCCACTTTCCCAAGTTTTCCCCAAAACCCTTGATTCCCCTTCCTGATTTTAAACTCAGTCTCAAGTATCCTTAATAACCCAGCCTCAACAGCCCTCAGCAGTAAAGAATTATAAATATTCATAACCTCTGAGAATAGAAAAACCTCTTCATCTCTGTCTTAAATATGTGCTCCCCTTACTCTGAGGTTACAGTCTCTGGTCTCGACTGTCCCACAGTGGGAGAGAACCTTCACACATCTATGCTGTCAAATCTCCTTAGAACATCTATGTTTCAGTACAGTCTCCTTTCTTTCTTCTTAAACTCCAATGAGTACAGACCTAACCTCCTCAACCTCATAAGAAAATCCCTTCAAACCTGATATTAGCTGAGTGAACCTTCTCTGCATTATCTTTCGATGAGGACTCTCAAATCCCCTGTTCTGTGGCTTCTGCCATTTAAATAATATTGAGTTCCTTTCTTCGTCCAACCAAAGTGCAGAACCTTGGGAGATCAAGTTGTGTCTTCACACTCTCCACCATGACCGCGTGGCGTTGCACTGCTATGTAAATGCAAATCTTCCTTCTCATTGCTAAAATGTAAAGGTTTGGAGAGCAGAAATACTGCTTCTGAATGTATTCAGTGGCTGAAGAGCAGCAGTCAATAAAGTGGATAAAATGTTGAACTGGAGAGTGAAATGTATGTGAGACGTTGTCATTCTAAACCCACCCAGGGTTCTGATCTGGCACCATCAGTCAGGCATCGGGTTCATCAAATAACAAAGAAATCTTTAAGGGTTGGAGGTGGGGCAGAGGTAAAAGTGAGATTTTTCTATTCAACATGGTGCTTTCATGTCCTCAGGGAACCCTGAAAATCTCTAAAGACTACCTTGAAGGGTAGTCATCATTATACCGTAGGACACACGAGAGCCAGTTTTCACATTACTCCCACAAACAATGTTCGAGGGATAAATATCAGCCTGGATGCCGAGGAGATCTCACCAGATCCTCATTGAAATAGTATCAAGGAAACTTTACATTCAGTTGAGAGCATTTGTTTAATGTCTCAGTCTAAGCAATTCTCACACTGGAGCATTCCTTCAGTGCTGTGCAGGTTAAGTGAATTGGCTGTGGTATAGTGCCCAAGGATGCATAGGTTACGTGGATTAGTCATGGGAGATACAGGATTACAGAGAATAGGGTTAGGGGAAAATGGGTCTGGGTGGGATGGTCTTCCAAGGGTCAGTCTGGTTTCAATGGGCTGAATGGCTGCTTCTGCACTGTAGGGATTCTATGATCTCTGTGTTTTAGAGAAGGCAGCTAAATGGTGCCAACCTCTGGGGAGAAAAGTAGAGCAAATGATACTGAGATTCTGGATTACAGCACGGAAACAAACCCTTCGGTCCAACCTGTCCATGCCGACCAGATATCCCAATCCAATCTAGTCCCACCTACCAGCACCCGGCCCATACCCTTCCAAACCCTTCCTATTCATACATCCATCCAGATGCCTTTTAAATGCTGCAATTGTACCAGCCTCCACCACTTTCTCTGGCAGCTCATTCCATACACGTACCACTGTCTGCAAGTGGTGCTGGAAAAGCACAGCAGTTCAGGCAGCATCCGAGGAGCAGGAAAATCAACGTTTCGGGCAAAAGCCTTTCATCAGGAATAGAGGCAGAGTGCCTGCAGGGTGGAGAGATAAATGAGAGGAGAGTGGGGGTGGGGAGAAAGTAGCATAGAGTATATGAGATACTGAGATAAACAGAATTAACAGTAAAACTTGTGAATGATGCAGACTGTCTTGTACACCTCAAAATGGAGTTCCTGCACTCTTGTCAATTTCTTTCCAAGTACGACTGTTTTGTTGACTGGATTAATCAGGAATAGAGTTGGACCTTCTTGTAGAGCGCTTTAGGGAACATCTCTGGGATACCCGCACCAATCAACCCCACCGCCCTGTGGCCCAACATTTCAACTCCCCCTCCCACTCTGCCAAGGACATGCAGTTCCTGGGCCTCCTTCACCGCCACTCCCTCACTACCTGACGCCTGGGGGAAGAACCCCTCATCTTCCGCCTCGGAACACTTCAACATCAGGGCATCAATGTGGACTTCAACAGTTTCCTCATTTCTCCTCCCCCCATCTTACCCCAGTTCCAACCTTCCAGCTCAGCACCATCCTCATGACCTGTCCTACCTGTGAATCTCCCTTCCCACCTATCCACTCCACCCTCCCCTTTGACCTATCACCTCCATCCCCACCCCCATCCACCTATTGAAGTTCTTGCTACCTTCTCCACCCCCCCCCACCCCATTTATCGCTCCACCCCTGAGGCTCCCTGCCTCCATTCCTGCTGAAGAGCTTTTGCCCAAAACGTTGATTTTCCTGCTCCTCGGATGCTGCCTGACCTGCTGTGCTTTTCCAGCACCACTCTAATCTAGACTCTGGTTTCCAGCATCTGCAGTCCTCACTTCTGCCTTGGACTTTAAATATCACAATTAAAACCACACACATACCATTTAACTAGACAATCATATTAAAATAGTTGGGTGGTTATTTATGGCACAGATTCAATGGGACAAAGGGCCTTTTTCTATGCTGTAAGCCTCCATGACTCTATTTCAGACTGAAGTCAGAGATAGATAACTGTAAGATAAGATAAGGTGTATTCACTGATTTACTGAATGTTTTATTTCCCAGATTTAACTCAGAGGACACTCCAGTTGTAAATCCATAGTATTTTCATTTAATTAACTTTAATCTTACACACATCATCCCTGACTCAGCCCAGGTCAGCTTCTGGAACATGGTCCCTGTGATGTGAATGCTGTGTGCCTGTCTACAGACTATAGTCATCTTAATCAGTTAACAGCCATCATAATCAAACACAGATTAAATAAAACCATTGAAACCCATCAGGAAAAACATAGGTATGTACTCAATCAATAGTTCGGGTGACTGTCGACTCTTTCTGATGGACAAATTAAGATCCTTTATATGCCTGTCCTGATGTACTACCACATATTGGGCTACTTAACTAAATAAGAGCTCATGGTGTTGATGATAGTAAGTTAGCATTGACAGAGGATTGGCTAACTAATAGAAGACAGAGTGTTTGGATAAGGAGCATTTTCAGGATGGCAATCTGTAACTAGTGAGTGCCACTAGGTTTGCTATTATTTACAATATATATTAATGACTTGGAGAAGGAAAGTGAATGTTCTATCGCTGAGTTTGTGGGTGACACAGAAATAGGTGGTGAGGATGACATAAAGAGACTTTGGATGGACATAGACAAGTTAAATGAATGGACAAAGACTTGGCAGATGGAACATAATGTGGAAAAATGTGAGGCAATGTACTTTGACAAAAAGAATACAGGAGTTGCATTTTGTTTAAATGGAAGAAGACGACAGAACAGTGTGATTTGGGAGTCTCCATGCATAAATCACAAAAACCCAGCATACAGTCAGTAGGTCACAGGAAAGTACATTGAATGTTGGCCTTTATTTCAAAAGGAATAGAGTATAAAAGTGGGGAGGTTTGTAAAAACCATACAAGGAAATGGTCAGACCACAATTAGAATAACTATGAACAGTTTTGGTGCCCTTGTCCATGGATACTCCCCACCTCTTCCTCCGCTACATTGATGACTGCATTGGCACCACCTCGTGCTCTCGCGAGGAGGTTGAGCAATTCATCAACTTCACCAACACATTCCACCCTGACCTTAAATTTTATCTGGACCATCTCTGACACCTCCCTCCCCTTACTAGACCTCTCCATCTCCATTAATGACGACCGACTTGATACCGACGTTTTTTACAAACCCACCGACTCCCACAGCTACCTAGATTACACCTCTTCCCACCCTACCTCCTGCAAAAATGCCATCCCATATTCCCAATTCCTTCACCTCTGCCATATCTGCTCCCAGGAGGACCAGTTCCACCACAGAACACATCAGATGATCTCCTTCTTTAGAGACTGCAATTTCCCTTCCCACATGGTTAAAGTTGCCCTCCAATGCATCTCGTCCACATCCCGCACCTCCGCCCTCAGACCCCACCCCTCCAACCGTAACAAGGACAGAATACCCCTGGTGCTCACCTTCCACCCTACCAACCTTCGCATAAACCAAATCATCCGCCGACATTTCTGCCACCTCCAAACAGACTCCACCACCAGGGATATATTTCCCTCCCCACCCCTTTCCGCCTTCCGCAAAGACCATTCTGTCTGTGATTACCTGGTCATGTCCATGCCCCCCTTTAACTCACCCTCCCATCCTGGTACCTTCCCCTGCCACCGCAGGAACCGTAAAACCTGTGCCCACACCTCCTCCCTCACCTCCATCCAAGGCCCTAAAGGAGCCTTCCACATCCATCAAGGTTTTACCTGCACATCCACCAATGTCATTTATTGTATCCGTTGCTCCTGATGCGGTCTCCTCTACATTGGGGAGACTGGATGCCTCCTAGCAGAGCGCTTTAGGGAACATCTTCGGGACACCCACACCAATCAACCACACCGCCCCGTGGCCCAACATTTCAATTCCCCCTCCCACTCTGCCGAGGACATGGAGGTCCTGGGCCTCCTTCACCGCCGCTCCCTCACCACCAGACGCCTGGAGGAAGAACGCCTCATCTTCCGCCTCAGAACACTTCAACCCCAGGGCATCAATGTGGACTTCAACAGTTTCTTCATTTCCCCTTCCCCCACCTCACCCCAGTTCCAAACTTCCAGCTCAGCACTGTCCCCATGACCTGTCCTACCGGCCTATCTTCTTTTCCACCTATCCACTCCACCCTCTCCCACCCCGACCTATCACCTTCATCCCCTCCCCCACTCACCACTCACCTATTGTACTGTATGCTACTCTCTCCCCACCCCCACCCTCCTCTCACTTATCTCTCCATACTTCAGGGTCTCCGCCTTTATTCCTGATGAAGGGCTTTTGCCCGAAACATCGATTTTACTGGTACTCAGATGCTGCCTGAATTGCTGTGTTCTTCCAGCACCACTGATCCAGAACATTGGTATTGGAGGCAGTCCAGAGAGGGTTCACCAGGTCAATCATAGAGTCATAGTCATAGAGATGTACAGCACAGAAACAGACCCTTTGGCCCAACTCATCCATGCCAACTAGATATCCGAAACTAATCTAGTCCCATTTGCCAGCAATTAGCCTATATCCCTCCAAACCCTTCCTATTCATACACCCATCCAGATGCCTTTTAAATGTTCTAATTGTACCAGCCTCCACCACTCCCTCTGGCAGCTCATTCCGTACACGCACCCACCCTTTGCGTGAAAAACAATTGTCTCTTAGGTCCCTTTCAAATCTTTCCCCTCTCATGTTAAACTTATGCCCTATAGTTCTAGACTTGCCCACCCCAGAGAAAATACCTTATTTATTTACCATTTCCATGCCCCTCATGATTTTATAAACATCTATAAGGTCCTTCCTCAGCCTCTGATGCTCCAGGGAAAACAGCCCCAGCTTGTTCAGCCTCTCCCTGTTGCTCAAACCCCCCAAACCTGGCAACATCCTTGTAAATCTTTTCTGAACCTTTTCAAGTTTCACAACATCTTTCCGATAGGAAGACCAGTTTTGCGCACAATATTCCAAAAGTGGCCTAACCAATATCCTGCACAGCAGCAACATGACCTCCCAACTCCTGTACTCAACACTCTGACCAATAAAGGAAAGCATACCAAACGCCTTCTTCACTATCCTATCTACCTGTGACTCCACTTTCAAGGAGCTATGATCCTGCACTCCAAGGTATCTTTGTTCAGCGACACTCCCCAGGACCTTACCATTAAGTGTATAATCCTGCCCCAAATTGCCTGTCCAAAATGTAGCACCTTGCACTTATCTACATTAAACTCCATCCACCACTCCTCGGCCCATTTTCCAACTGATCAAAGTCCCACTTTAACCTGAGGTAACCTTCTTCGCTGTCCACTACACCTCCAATTTTGATGTCTTCTGTCAACTTACTATTTATAACTCCTATGTTCACATCCCAATCATTTATATAAATGATGAAAAACAACCCTCCACCACCACCCTCTGTCTTCTTTGAGCCAGTTCTGTATTCAAATGGCTAGTTCTTCCTGTATTCCATGAGATCTATCTAACCTTGCTAGCCAGTCTACCATGAAGAACCTTCTCAAAAGCATTACTGAAGTCCATATAGATCACATCTACTGCTCTGCCCTCATCAATCCTCTTCGTTACTTCTTCAAAACACTCAATCAATTTAGTGAGACATGATTTCCCACGCACAAAGCCATGTTGACGATCCTTAATCAGTCCTTGCCTTTCCAAATGCATGTATATCCTGTCGCTCAGGATTCCCTCCAACAACTTGCCCTCCATTGTTGTCAGGCTCACCGGTCTATAGTTCCCTGGCTTTTTCTTAGCACTTTTCTTAAACAGTGGCATCACGTTAGCCAACCTCCACTCTTCCAGCACCTCACCCGTGACTATCGATGATACAAATATCTCAGCAAGGGGCCCAGTAATCACTTCTCTATCTCCCCACAGAGTTCGAGGGTACACCTGATCAGATCCTGGGGATTTATCCAGTTTTATGTATTTTAAGACCTCCAGCACCTTCTCCTCTGTAATATGGACATTCTATATCTTCCATGTCCTTCTCCACTGTAAACACTGATGCAAAATACACTTTTAGTATCTCCCCCATCTCCTGCCTCTCCACACAAAGTCCGTCTTGCTGATCTTTGAGGGTTCCTATTGTCTCCCTAGTTACTGTTTTGTCCTTAATGTATTTATAAAATCCCTTTGGATTCTCCTTAACCCTATTTGCCAAAGCTATCTCATGTTCCCCTTTTTGCCCTCCTGATTTCCCTCTTAAGTATACTCCTCCTGCCTGTTCTCAGGATTCACTCGATCTCTACTGTCTACACCTGACGTATGCTTCCTTCTTTCTCTTAGAGACAGAGAAGGGTGGGTGGGTAAGTTGTTGGAGGGAATCCTGAGGAACAGGATTTATAGGTATTTGGAAGGGTCCTGAAGAAGGGTTACGCCTGATACGTTGACTTCTCCACCTCCTGATGCTGCCTGGCTTTCTGGGTTCTTCCAGCCTCCCACTTGTCTCCTTCTTTTTCTTGGCTGAAACCTCATTTCCTGTCATCATCCAGCATCCCCTAAACTTACCAGCCTTACCTTCAGAGGGGAATGGAGGGACTGCCTCATGAGGAGATGTTGAGTATTCATTGGGGGGTTAGACGAATGAAAGGAGACTTTATTGAAACACACAAGATTCTTAGGGGACTTGCCAAGGTACATGTAGAAAGGTTCATTCCCATTGTGACAGAGTCTATCACCAAATAACATAATCTCAGTGTTAAGGGGTCATCCCGTTAGGACAGAGATAAGGAACAATTTCTTCTGTCAGAGAGGAGTGAATCTATGGAATTCTTTATTGCAGAGCGCTATTGGGCCTGGGTCATTAAGTCTATTCAGGGCTGAGTTAGACAGATTTTTAATCAGTAAGGGAAGCAAGGGTTCTAGGGAAAAGGCAGGAAAGTGGGGGTAAGGATAATCAGACCAGCCATGATCTCAATGAATGGTGACTCAATGACTCAATGTGCTGAGTGGCCTATTTCTGTTCCCACGTCTTGTGGTCTGTCACCCTCTGACACAGCAGCAATGTGCAGAAATCCAAACATTATTACATAAGATGTGACTATGAGGTATTTCCTGTCACACAGTTTCACAATGAATGATAAAATTAATGATTAGCTTGACTGTAATGTAAATCCTGGAAAAGTCTTGGCTTGCAGCCTGATACCTCAAATTCTCAATCTAAGCAGAATGTCTCTTGGCAAAGTAGCAATAAATTTATCAAATACTTTGGAATTACTACTGCAAGGTCAACTCTGAAAAACCTCTAATGGCTAACAAAAAGTGATCACAAAGATCAAAGAGCCAAGACTAGTTTAGCTGATATTCCAAAACGCTTACTTATTCAACATGAGCTAAAGAATTTCAAAATCATTTAACTAATCATTCTGAAACACAAGAGCACAATAACAAATGAAATCATTCAGCTCATTACACCTGCGTTAGTCCTTCGAAAGTGATCCTTCATTTGAACCTTATGCGTGCTCTTTTCCCATAGCCCTTCAAAATGTCCTTTACAAGTATTTACCTCATTATATTCTAAAAGTTGCCGGTGAATCTGTTTCCACCTTGCTTTTAGACCATATACACTTGCTGAGTAAAAGACTTCTTGTCTCTTCTCGCATGTTTTTGCGAATTATTTTGAATGCGACTCCTCTGCAAACTGGCCTTGCCCCCACTGCCTGACCCAACATCAGTGGAAACAGTTTCTCCTGCTCTACGTGATCATCATCTTGTCTTAATTTGGAACATCTCTTATAACTCCTCTCTGAGAGCTCTGGAATAAGTCCAACAAATAAGTCCTACCCCACAGTCATTCAGGAGAATTCGTCAGAAGGATGGAAATCGCAAGTAATGGGGTCCTCTATTGTACAACAGCATGGGGACCACTCTCCTGAACACAATGAACAACACATGTGAGTGATTACAGATAAAATACCAGAGTTTCACATAACGCAGCAGGCTGTCACTAAAAATGGAAACACATGGCTATGACTGACTTTTCACCAGGTAGTCCATCACCTCCATTGAAAACTACTCTCTGTGCGTAGTATTTCAGGCTCTCTCTCCTGAAGTGGAGGTACTGGTGTTGGACTGGAGTTGACAAAGTCAGAAGTCACACGACTCCAGGTTATAGACCAACAGGTTTATTTGGCCATTCAGGGCTTTACCTGATGAAGAGGCAGCGTTCCAAAAGCTTGTGATTTCAAGTAAGCCTGTTCGACTATAACCCGGGGACATGTGACTTCTGATTTTGTTCACTTCTGAAGAATCTGGCAATAATTTTCCGTTTAAATCTCAGTCATGGACGTCCCAATCCGTGAGAAACAGTCTTGGCCTATCAACGTCCCTGTTCTCTTCAATACCTTCAACATTTTAATCAAGTCATGCCTCACCATTTTAAATTCCAGGGAACATAAAAGTCTGCGTGATTTCTCCTAATGGTGTCATCATTGGAATTCAGATTTCTTTCAGGTAAACCTAGACGACATCGCCATTGAGGTTAGATTATCCTTGCCAGGATGTGATGACCAGAAATGCACACAGTACTCCAGGTCTGGCCTAACAAGGGCTTTGGAATGTTTCTTCTAGGTGGCCATGGAGTATATCAATGAAGAACCTAATGCTCCTGCATATATGTAGCTCAAAGGGAGGTCTTTGGATAGACAATAAGATCATAAGAAATAACAACAAGAGTAGGCCATTCAGCCCCTTGAGCCTGTTCCGCCATTCAATAGGACCATGCTTGATATGATTTTCCTCACATACACTTTCCAACATTTTCTCTGTAATCATAATTCCCAACTGGTTAAGAATCTATCTCAGTTTAATACACACGAGGACTCTGCCCCCACTGCTCTCTGAGGAAAGGGGTTCTAAAGACTCACAACCTTCTGAGAAAAGGAAATCTTCCTCTTTCAGTCTTATATTGGTGCCCCTTAACTGTCGGATTACTCCCTATGGTCCGAGATTCTCCCATGAGGGAAAACATCCTCTCAGCATTAACCCGTGGCTGCCCCCCCCAAGCCCTTTGAGAATCCTGGGTGTTTCAATGAGATCACCTCTCACTCTTCTAAACTCCAAAGATAGTGATGAAGGAAACAAATCCATTCTGATTTTACGTTATTTAGTTACGAGCTAGTGAGACTAATTGCACTATCACTATCACTGTCTGAGAATCATCAATGAACTCACTGCTGGCTCCAGATTAAGACTGTGATCTGTGTAGTCTCCACGGTAATGACTGTGTTTTTCTTTAATTTAGAACTTTTTAAAATTGTGGACTGGAATTGGACGTGTTCTGCGAGGATTGTGGCATGTTTTCAAAACAAGGTAACCTGGCCCTCAAGGTAAGCATTGGGTATAATACTGCTCAAACAATCAATGGGTGAAATTAAGGTTGGAGATGAACTGGAGCTGAGGCACATTGTATTCACACTGGGGCTGGGGCACATTGTATTCACACTGGGGCTGGGGCACACTGTATTCACACTGGGGCTGGGGCACATTGTATTCACACTGGGGCTGGGGCACACTGTATTCACACTGGGGCTGGGGCACATTGTATTCACACTGGGGCTGGGGCACACTGTATTCACACTGGGGCTGGGGCACATTGTATTCACACTGGGGCTGGGGCACACTGTATTCACACTGGAGCTGGGGCACACTGTATTCACACTGGAGCTGAGGCACATTGTATTCACACTGGGGCTGGGGCACATTGTATTCACACTGGAGCTGAGGCACACTGTATTCACACTGGAGCTGGGGCACATTGTATTCACACTGGGGCTGGGGCACATTGTATTCACACTGGAGCTGAGGCACATTGCATTCACACTGGGGCTGGGGCACATTGTATTCACACTGGAGCTGGGGCACACTGTATTCACACTGGAGCTGAGGCACATTGTATTCACACTGGAGCTGGGGCACATTGTATTCACACTGGGGCTGGGGCACACTGTATTCACACTGGAGCTGAGGCACATTGTATTCACACTGGAGCTGGGGCACACTGTATTCACACTGGGGCTGAGGCACATTGTATTCACACTGGAGCTGAGGCACATTGTATTCACACTGGAGCTGAGGCACATTGTATTCACACTGGAGCTGGGGCACACTGTATTCACACTGGAGCTGAGGCACATTGTATTCACACTGGAGCTGAGGCACATTGTATTCACACTGGGGCTGGGGCACACTGTATTCACACTGGGGCTGGGGCACATTGTATTCACACTGGAGCTGAGGCACACTGTATTCACACTGGAGCTGGGGCACATTGTATTCACACTGGGGCTGGGGCACATTGTATTCACACTGGAGCTGAGGCACATTGTATTCACACTGGGGCTGGGGCACACTGTATTCACACTGGAGCTGAGGCACACTGTATTCACACTGGAGCTGAGGCACATTGTATTCACACTGGAGCTGAGGCACATTGTATTCACACTGGGGCTGGGGCACACTGTATTCACACTGGGGCTGGGGCACATTGTATTCACACTGGAGCTGAGGCACACTGTATTCACACTGGAGCTGGGGCACATTGTATTCACACTGGGGCTGGGGCACATTGTATTCACACTGGAGCTGGGGCACATTGCATTCACACTGGGGCTGGGGCACATTGTATTCACACTGGAGCTGGGGCACACTGTATTCACACTGGGGCTGAGGCACATTGTATTCACACTGGAGCTGGGGCACATTGTATTCACACTGGGGCTGGGGCACACTGTATTCACACTGGAGCTGAGGCACATTGTATTCACACTGGAGCTGAGGCACACTGTATTCACACTGGGGCTGGGGCACACTGTATTCACACTGGAGCTGAGGCACATTGTATTCACACTGGGGCTGAGGCACACTGTATTCACACTGGAGCTGAGGCACATTGTATTCACACTGGGGCTGAGGCACATTGTATTCACACTGGGGCTGGGGCACATTGTATTCACACTGGAGCTGGGGCACACTGTATTCACACTGGAGCTGAGGCACACTATATTCACACTGGAGCTGAGGCACATTGTATTCACACTGGGGCTGGGGCACATTGTATTCACACTGGAGCTGAGGCACATTGTATTCACACTGGAGCTGAGGCACATTGTATTCACACTGGAGCTGGGGCACACTGTATTCACACTGGAGCTGAGGCACATTGTATTCACACTGGAGCTGAGGCACATTGTATTCACACTGGGGCTGGGGCACATTGTATTCACACTGGAGCTGGGGCACACTGTATTCACACTGGAGCTGGGGCACACTGTATTCACACTGGAGCTGAGGCACACTGTATTCACACTGGGGCTGGGGCACACTGAATTCACACTGGGGCTGGGGCACACTGTATTCACACTGGAGCTGGGGCACACTGTATTCACACTGGGGCTGGGGCACATTGTATTCACACTGGAGCTGAGGCACACTGTATTCACACTGGAGCTGAGGCACATTGTATTCACACTGGAGCTGAGGCACATTGTATTCACACTGGGGCTGGGGCACACTGTATTCACACTGGGGCTGGGGCACATTGTATTCACACTGGAGCTGGGGCACACTGTATTCACACTGGAGCTGAGGCACACTGTATTCACACTGGAGCTGAGGCACATTGTATTCACACTGGAGCTGAGGCACATTGTATTCACACTGGGGCTGGGGCACACTGTATTCACACTGGGGCTGGGGCACATTGTATTCACACTGGAGCTGAGGCACACTGTATTCACACTGGAGCTGGGGCACACTGTATTCACACTGGGGCTGGGGCACATTGTATTCACACTGGAGCTGGGGCACATTGCATTCACACTGGGGCTGGGGCACATTGTATTCACACTGGAGCTGGGGCACACTGTATTCACACTGGGGCTGAGGCACATTGTATTCACACTGGAGCTGGGGCACATTGTATTCACACTGGGGCTGGGGCACACTGTATTCACACTGGAGCTGAGGCACATTGCATTCACACTGGAGCTGAGGCACACTGTATTCACACTGGGGCTGGGGCACACTGTATTCACACTGGAGCTGAGGCACATTGTATTCACACTGGGGCTGAGGCACACTGTATTCACACTGGAGCTGGGGCACATTGTATTCACACTGGAGCTGAGGCACATTGTATTCACACTGGGGCTGGGGCACATTGTATTCACACTGGAGCTGAGGCACACTGTATTCACACTGGAGCTGAGGCACACTGTATTCACACTGGAGCTGGGGCACATTGTATTCACACTGGAGCTGAGGCACATTGTATTCACACTGGGGCTGGGGCACATTGTATTCACACTGGAGCTGGGGCACACTGTATTCACACTGGGGCTGAGGCACACTGTATTCACACTGGGGCTGAGGCACATTGTATTCACACTGGAGCTGAGGGTCACTGTATTCACACTGGAGCTGAGGCACACTGTATTCACACTGGAGCTGAGGCACATTGTATTCACACTGGAGCTGAAACACACTGTATTCACACTGGAGCTGAAACACACTGTATTCACACTGGAGCTGGGGTGCACTGTATTCACACTGGAGCTGAGGCACACTGTATTCACACTGGAGCTGAAACACACTGTATTCACACTGGAGCTGGGGTGCACTGTATTCACACTGGAGCTGAGGCACACTGTATTCACACTGGAGCTGAAACACACTGTATTCACACTGGAGCTGAGGCACACTGTATTCACACTGGAGCTGAGGGTCACTGTATTCACACTGGAGCTGAGGTGCACTGTATTCACACTGGGGCTGAGGCACACTGTATTCACACTGGGGCTGAGGCACACTGTATTCACACTGGAGCTGAGGGTCACTGTATTCACACTGGAGCTGGGGTGCACTGTATTCACACTGGAGCTGAGGGTCACTGTATTCACACTGGAGCTGAGGCACACTGTATTCACACTGGAGCTGAGGGTCACTGTATTCACACTGGAGCTGAGGTGCACTGTATTCACACTGGGGCTGAGGCACACTGTATTCACACTGGGGCTGGGGCACACTGTATTCACACTGGAGCTGAGGCACATTGTATTCACACTGGGGCTGAGGCACACTGTATTCACACTGGAGCTGGGGCACATTGTATTCACACTGGAGCTGAGGCACATTGTATTCACACTGGGGCTGGGGCACATTGTATTCACACTGGAGCTGAGGCACACTGTATTCACACTGGAGCTGAGGCACACTGTATTCACACTGGAGCTGGAGCACATTGTATTCACACTGGAGCTGAGGCACATTGTATTCACACTGGGGCTGGGGCACATTGTATTCACACTGGAGCTGGGGCACACTGTATTCACACTGGGGCTGAGGCACACTGTATTCACACTGGGGCTGAGGCACATTGTATTCACACTGGAGCTGAGGGTCACTGTATTCACACTGGAGCTGAGGCACACTGTATTCACACTGGAGCTGAGGCACATTGTATTCACACTGGAGCTGAAACACACTGTATTCACACTGGAGCTGAAACACACTGTATTCACACTGGAGCTGGGGTGCACTGTATTCACACTGGAGCTGAGGCACACTGTATTCACACTGGAGCTGAAACACACTGTATTCACACTGGAGCTGGGGTGCACTGTATTCACACTGGAGCTGAGGCACACTGTATTCACACTGGAGCTGAAACACACTGTATTCACACTGGAGCTGGGGTGCACTGTATTCACACTGGGGCTGAGGCACACTGTATTCACACTGGAGCTGAGGCACACTGTATTCACACTGGAGCTGAGGGTCACTGTATTCACACTGGAGCTGAGGTGCACTGTATTCACACTGGGGCTGAGGCACACTGTATTCACACTGGGGCTGAGGCACACTGTATTCACACTGGAGCTGAGGGTCACTGTATTCACACTGGAGCTGGGGTGCACTGTATTCACACTGGAGCTGAGGGTCACTGTATTCACACTGGAGCTGAGGCACACTGTATTCACACTGGAGCTGAGGGTCACTGTATTCACACTGGAGCTGAGGTGCACTGTATTCACACTGGGGCTGAGGCACACTGTATTCACACTGGGGCTGAGGCACACTGTATTCACACTGGAGCTGAGGGTCACTGTATTCACACTGGAGCTGGGGTGCACTGTATTCACACTGGAGCTGAGGCACACTGTATTCACACTGGAGCTGGGGCGCACTGTATTCACACTGGAGCTGAGGGTCACTGTATTCACACTGGAGCTGAGGCACACTGTATTCACACTGGAGCTGAGGGTCACTGTATTCACACTGGAGCTGAGGTGCACTGTATTCACACTGGGGCTGAGGCACACTGTATTCACACTGGGGCTGAGGCACACTGTATTCACACTGGAGCTGAGGGTCACTGTATTCACACTGGAGCTGGGGTGCACTGTATTCACACTGGGGCTGAGGCACACTGTATTCACACTGGGGCTGAGGCACACTGTATTCACACTGGAGCTGAGGGTCACTGTATTCACACTGGAGCTGGGGTGCACTGTATTCACACTGGAGCTGAGGCACACTGTATTCACACTGGAGCTGGGGCGCACTGTATTCACACTGGAGCTGAGGGTCACTGTATTCACACTGGAGCTGAGGCACACTGTATTCACACTGGAGCTGAGGGTCACTGTATTCACACTGGAGCTGAGGTGCACTGTATTCACACTGGGGCTGAGGCACACTGTATTCACACTGGGGCTGAGGCACACTGTATTCACACTGGAGCTGCGGGTCACTGTATTCACACTGGAGCTGGGGTGCACTGTATTCAGATGGACTGGACATGAGGCACACTGTATTCACACTGGAGCTGGGGTGCACTGTATTCAGATGGAATGGAGCTGAGACACACTGTATTCACACTGGAGCTGAGGCACATTGTATTCACACTGGAGCTGAGGCACATTGTATTCACACTGGAGCTGGGGTGCACTGTATTCAGATGGACTGGACATGAGGCACACTGTATTCACACTGGAGCTGGGGTGCACTGTATTCAGATGGAATGGAGCTGAGACACACTGTATTCACACTGGAGCTCAGGCACATTGTATTCACACTGGAGCTGAGGCACACTGTATTCACACTGGAGCTGGGGTGCACTGTATTCAGATGGACTGGACATGAGGCACACTGTATTCACACTGGAGCTGGGGTGCACTGTATTCAGATGGAATGGAGCTGAGACACACTGTATTCACACTGGAGCTGAGCCACACTGTATTCACACTGGAGCTGAGGCACACTGTATTCACACTGGAGCTGGGGCGCACTGTATTCAGATGGATTGGAGCTGAGGCACACTGTATTCACACTGGAGCTGAGGGTCACTGTATTCAGATGGACAGGAGCTGAGGCTCACTGTATTCACACTGGAGCTGAGGCACACTGTATTCACACTGGAGCTGAGGCTCACTGTATTCACACTGGAGCTGAGGCATACTGTATTCACACTGGAGCTGAGGCACACTGTATTTAGATGAACTGGAGCAGAGGCACACTGTGTTCAGATGAACTGGAGCTGAGGCACACTGTATTCACACTGGAGCTGAGGCTCACTGTATACACACTGGAGCTGAGGCATACTGTATTCACACTGGAGCTGAGGCACACTGTATTCACACTGGAGCTGAGGCACATTGTATTCAGATGGACTGGAGCTGAGGCACACTGTATTCACACTGGAGCTGAGGCACACTGTATTCACACTGGGACTGAGGGTCACTGTATTCACACTGGAGCTGTGGCACACTGTATTCAGATGGACTGGAGCTGAGGCACACTGTATTCACACTGGAGCTGAGGCACATTGTATTCAATTGGAGCTTTGGTCAGTAACAAGATTAATCACCTTCTTATTAACAGTTGCTATACGTTGTGACTCATATTTAAGAGGTTGAGTGAACTAGCCCCATCCTGTGCCTTTCGCAAACCAGTGGAAATATTTGAAACAGGAAGGCTACGAGAGAGGAAGTTTAAAAGAGATGTGCGAGGCAAGGTTTTCTCACAGAAGGTGGTGAGTACCTGGAACACGCTTCTAGAGGAGGTGGTGGAAGCAGCATTCAAGATTCATCTGGATGACCACATGAATAGGAAGGGAATAGAGATATACGGATGCTGTAAGTGAAGACAGTTTTAGTATGGACGGGAAGAAAGTGGCGGCACAGCCTTGGATGGCCAAAGAGTCTGTTTCTGGGCTGTATTGTTCTTGGAAGGCTGAGAATGAAGGACTAACTCAGCAGATCCTATGAACAAAGAGAGTGGAATGCTTTCCTGGTTTTCCCTCAATCCATGTGTTTCTTTTCCCCTTGTCCATCCCTGTGTGTCTGTGTGGGAAGGGGTGAGGTTACAAGGGAATTAAAGCTTTAGTTTGTAGTGTTTATACTGATGGCTGCCTTAAGTGTCTAATAACTTGTAATAATAATAATTCTTGTTAAATGTAGAAACTTGGTCTGTGCTTTTTATCAACATGGGTCTCAAAAAGAGATAAATTGAAGAACCTTTGTGTATGTGTAAAAATACACTTGAACTTTAGTGGGAGGTCTGGGAATAACAAGACTTGGTTTCAGCGTGGTAACCCCAGGGAGGTGGACACTATGGCTTTGCTACCAGCTATTAGCCAAATAGGTTAATCCGTTAGGGACAATTGTTTGCTGTTTTTTGCTTTATTTTTAGATGGTTGAGTTCTTTGCAGAATTGTATAGTGTCAGGAATTTGTGTACCTTGGTAACATATGGTGGGTGGCACAGTGGCTCAGTGGTTAGTATGCTGCCTCACAGTGCCAGGGACCCGGGTTTGATTCCAGCCTTGGGGGACTGTTTGTGTAGAGTGCGCACATTCTCCCCGTGTCTGCGTGGGTTTCCTCCAGGGCGCTCTGGTTTCCTCCCACAGTCCAAAGATGTGCAGATCAGGTGAATTGGCTGTGGTAAATTGCCTATCGTGTTATGTGCATTAGTCAGAGGAAAATGGGCCTGGGTGGGTTACTCTTCAGAGGGTCGGTGTGGACTTGTTGGGCCACATGACCTGTTTCCACACTGTAGGGAATCTAATCTAAAATCCCAGGCTATCATCATAGCTTACGGGATGGGAAGTCTTCTGCAGACACATCATCATCAATCCCAACTCCTAAGTGACAGGAGTGAATTCCTCTGCCACCTACTCCTGAACAACCACCACTTTGTTCGTCCCTGGTTCTAATATCTCATCAAATATCTCTGTGTTGAATATTGAGTGGTAACATGCGACTGAAGAGCCTGGGGAGATTTCACTGCATTAAAGTTTTAATATGGATGCAATTTTATGTTGTGCACTGACGGGGCTAAACATAATTGTGACTCAGATTGTTCCGCCAAACCCCACAAAGAAGATTAAGATCACCGCAACACTGATTTATTTTTCCATTTCCATGCTCATAAAAATCATTTCCAGCTTCAGTCAATGATTTAAAGAGTGCCAAATAGGAGGTCTTTGAGCTGATTGAAACCTGATTTAAAAAAAGCCACTGAGTTGTTTCTGGTCCTGTTTTGAGTGAGCAGGTGCTGCCTACACCAGTGAAGGCCCAGTTACTAAAATGGACACAAGCTCTTTAAAAGATGACAAGAGTCTGTTTGAACTGTCTTCCTTCTGAACTGTACTATAATTGACATTCCTTACACATTCATTGTTGGGAAGAACATGAGAAATTAGATAACATACAGAGCAGTGGTTACATCTCTTACTGCTGTTCTACTGACCACAGAAGGTGACCTGGATTTTCACTTGTCTCTGTAAAGTTCACTGGAACCTATAATACTTCAGCAATAGTCCAATCCCCAGTATAAGTAACGCTGAAAGGATGGCTAATCCGCGACGGAAAATCAGCTGTTTCACAGATAACTGGTCTTGCACGTTCATTTTAGAGGCCGAGATCTCTTCTCTCATTTGCCCAATGTTAACGTAATTCTCCGCTGGAGTGGCATCTCCTACTGTAATGACCGCAATGTTTCCTGAATGGACTTCTGTAAAATAAACAGTGTTCTTTTTTATTCATTTGTGGGACATCGATATCACCGGCTGGCCAGCGTTTATTGCCTGTACCTAGTAGCAATTGAAACAATTGAGTGGCTTGCTAGGCCATTTCCGAGTCCACACGTTGCTGTGGGTCTGGAGTCACATGTCAGCCAGACCAGGTAAGGATGGCAGTATCCTTCCCTATAGGGCAGGAGTGAACGTGATTGGATTTTCCTGACAATGGTTTCATGGAAATCAGTAGGTTCTTAATTCCAAATACTTTTTATTGAATTCAAATTCCACCATCTACCATGCAGGATTTGAACCTGGGTCCCCAGAACATTAGGTGAGCTTCGGATTAATAGCCTTGCAATAATATCACGAGGCCATCATCTCCCCTATGTTAAAATATTGCGAAGCTTGTACTGAGGCTGTTTGGGGCAATTAAACGTCAACCACATCACTGTGGAGCAGCAGTCATACGTAGATTTGCCCAGTTAATGTGGACAGATTGTCTTCCCTCTAATTTCTTCAACTCATGAACCAAATGTTATATATTTATATTGAACAGACCCAATGAGAGTTTCATACTCACCATTACAGAGACCAGATTTAAATTTAACTTCCTATTCCATTTACATAATCTACATTCCACCAGCTGCCACAGAGGGATTTGAGCCCAGATGCCAGGACTCAGGCTGGACCCATGGGGTTGTTAATTTGCTGATATTACCATGGACACCACTCATTTAAGAATATCGTTTGGTACTCCTATGTTCCAATGGCTAAAATCATTGAAAGATCAGTTTCATTTCAATTTCTGCCGAACTGGAATGAATATTTGTGAAGAGAACGTCAATTGTCTTGCAATGAAACAGAGAACTGTAGATGCTGGGAATCTGAAACAAAACCAGAATGTGCTGGAGAAACTCAGCGGGTCTGTGGAGATAAATCAGAGATAACATTTCGGAGCCAGTTTTCCTCAGTTTTCTGAATTTGACAAGAATGACTATTTACTGAAAGTAATTAGCTACATTATGCTGTAAAAAAAGTCTTCTGTTTAATTCAGTAGTGTGATTATAGGGTGGCATACCATTGTTCATAGCTGGTGAAATGTCCTCAGTCTGACCACTGGAGGGATTGGGATAGGGGTCCACATCTTTCTTCACACCTGCAACAACTCTCGCCTTGAAACAAAACACACAAACCTTTCATTGAAAGGGAAACAGTAGGCTTTCTATTTAGAGATAATCATAGGGAGGGGAGTCCCAGACTGGAAACCATCACGGGAAGTCACGACAATTTCCCCTAAATCCTTGATTCCCGTACTGATCAAGAATCTATCTCAATCTTTAATATATGCAAGGGTGCTGACCCCCAGCTCTCTGTTAGAGACAAAAAAAACTGCAGATGCAGGAATCCAAGGTAGACAGGCAGGAGGCTGGAAGAACATGGTGGGCGGCACGGTGGCACAGTGGTTAGCACTGCTGCCTCCCAGCGCCTGAGACCCGGGTTCAATTCCCGACTCAGGCGACTGACTGTGTGGAGTTTGCACGTTCTCCCCGTGTCTGCGTGGGTTTCCTCCGGGTGCTCTGGTTTCCTCCCACAGTCCAAAGATGTGCCAGTCCGGTGAATTGGCCATGCTAAATTGCCCATAGTGTTAGGTAAGGGGTAAGTGTAGGGGAATGGGTGGGATGCGCTTCGGCGGGTCGGTGTGGACTTGTTGGGCCGAAGGGCCTGTTTCCACACTGAGGGTAATCTAATCTAAACACAGCAAGCCAGGCAGCATCAGAAGGTGGAGAAGTCAACTTTCAGGTCTCAGTCCAGAAGAAGGGTTATACCCGAAATGTTACCACCTCCAGATACTACCTGGCCTGCTGTGTTCTTCCAGCCTCCTGCTTGTCTACTCCCAGCCTCTTTGACAAACACTCACTACCCTCTGAGAGAAGAAATCCCTCCTTATCCCAGTTTGAAATTGATGCCCCTTTATTCTGAGACTATGCCCTCTGGGTCTAGGCTCTCTCATGAGGGGGAGGCATCCCTCTCAGCATTTACCCTGCCAAGCCCACCCCCACCATATCCTGTTTTCTCAACTCTCCATTGGTCAGGGTTTTATGGCAGAACAACAGAAACAAGGTAAAGATGCTCTGAAGCTCCACGTGAAGTGTGGTGAGAGATGTTAGTGATTGCGAGAAGTTTGCAATGTATCCATTGAGCTACATCACACTTTAAGCCCACGGTGGTTACTATTGCTGCCTCACTACGCTAAGGACCCAGGTTCAATTCCACCCTTGGGCAACCATCTGTGTGGAGTTTGCATGTTCTCCCTGTGCCTGTGTGGGTTTCCTCCCACAGTCCAAGAAATGTGCAGGTTAGGTGGATTGGCCAGGGGCAATGCAAGGTTACAGGGATTGCGTGGGATGCTGTTTGGTGGGTTAGTGTGGACTCGATGGGTTGAATAGCCTGCTTCCACACTGTAAGGATTCTACGAATGCTGCAGAAACTCAGTGGGTCTGCTAGTATCTGTGGAGAGAAAGCAGAGTTAATGATTCAAGTCTATTATGAACTGCAGTTCTGATGTTACAGTTCTGATGAAGTCTCAAAAGCATATTGGATTTTGAAAGGTTAACTGTTTCTTTTCCCACAGATGCTACCAGACCTGCTGAGCTTCTCCAGCATTCTTTACGTGTGAAAGCTACCATGAAAAGGAGCAATGGCATGACATGTCTTGGGATTTGATTGCAATATATCACAGAGTGAATTGCATTTGTGATTCACCAGGGGGTGAATTCCAGAGTCTACTTCACTGCTGATGGAGGTAGACCCTAAGAGAAGGTCAGACCCATTCCTGTTGAGAGGTTGGCAATATGGATAGATGGTGACCCAGAGACTCTCTGAGGAAGCCCCCTGCAGGCCTTGTGAAGAATGACCAAGAGAGGACAATGAGAGCCATGACGGCTGCTTGCTATCCCAGGCACTTCCCAAGGTACAGTGCAAGGAGTCAAGGCATGGGAGGGAAGTGGAAAATGTAGGAAATCACTGATGCAACAGTCAACTTCTATCATCTGTTCTCACCAGATCGGATGCTTCATTCCAGTTGATTTTGCAAATTACTATCTGATAGAAAACACACTGGAAAAAGACACAAATGATAATTCCGTACCAATAACCTGCAAAAGACAAATGGTGTGTGAGTTTCCAGGCAATTGTGTTAGATTTCCCCTCTTGTTTTCTGTTTTACTGTATCTCTATGAGAGTGTGTTATTGTCCCGAACTGCCTCAGGAAACCTGTGTCTTTAATTTCTGAGAAGGCTCAGAAACCCTGTACTGTGAAATCCTGGCTGGGGAAAGATTGTTCTGTCCGACAGAACCTTCACTGTGAGGGCAGGATTGTAGCCCTGTAACAGGAGGTATATTCTGGGTATTGTCAAGCAGTGGAATCATGAATTTGAAACCAGGTAACTGATAGGTTATGACTTGAAACTGGCCCTTTACCATGTGGTGAACTTGTCAATCTTTAGCGATGGAGGAGCAGGGAAAGCAGAGCAAAGTGTTGGGGGTGGGGGGGGGGGGGGGGGGGTGGGGGTGGAACAGCAGGAAATTAGTCCCATTGTGGCATCAACAGAGCAGAAATCTGGGGTCCCTGTCCTCTGTCACATCCTCTCACCAGAGTAAATGGACACCTGATGAAGTATACTACCTCAATTCATTTCCTCTAGTTATTGGCTCATGTTGCTGGCTGAATCCACCTGGTTTAAATCCCTACTTGCCCTGGAGAAGGTGGTGAGCTCCCTTTCTGAATCACTGCAATCCCTAAGGAGGGAGTGCCAGAATTTGGAACCAGTAATAGTAAAGGAACTGCGATATGTTTCCAAGTTAGGATGGTGAGAGGCCTTGAGGGGAACTTGCAAGTGTTGATGTACCCGTGCATCTGTTGCCCTTCTCATTCCAGGTGGTTGAAGTTGTGGGTTTAGGAGATACTATCAAAGTGATCTTGGTGAATTCCTGCAGCGTATCATGGAGAAGGTAGCACTGCTGCCAATCTGCCTTGGGGACAGGAAGAACATGGAAAGGGGCCATTCAAGCAGCTTGTCTTGCCCTGGACAGTGTCCTTGATGATACTGAGCATCTTAAGTGTTACTGGAGCCGCAATTATCCAGGAAAACGGAGAGTATTCCATTACACTCCTGACGTGTGCCTTGTAGTTGGTGAACAAGCTTTGGAGAGTCAGGAGACCAAGTTACCTACAACAGAATTCTCAGCCCCTGACCTGGATGTTGCAGTCTGGAATGGAATAAAGGCAAAAGGAATCGTGATCAGGTGGTGCCAGACTTTGACATGAAAAACCTAAAGATTGTGAGATGCTTCTTGTGACATCTGCTGCTCACAAACCTGTAGGAACCTGGTTTCTCTAGGTCCTTGTGATTCTGCTGTCTCACTGGCTAGTGATTATAGATACCAAATGTCACCCCATTATTTCATAAAGGAGTGAGAGAGAAAATAGGGGACTCCAGACTTATTAGCTTTCCATCAGTATAGGGAAAATACTGTCATAAAGGACTAGATAAATAGACACTTTGATGACAATGATGGGCGGCATGGTGGTTAGCACTGCTGCCTCACAGAGCTAGAGACCCGGGTTCAATTCCCGCCTCAGGCGACTCTCTATGTGGAGTTTGCACGTTCTCCCCGTGTCTGCGTGGGTTTGCTCCGGTTTCCTCCCACAATCCAAAAATGTGCAGGTTAGGTGAGTTGGCCATGCTAAATTGCCCATAGTGTTAAGTGAAGGGGTAAAATGTATGGGTCTAGGTGGTATACGCTTCAGTGGGTTGGTGTGGACTTGTTGGGCCGAAGGGCTTGTTTCCACACTGTAAGTAATCTAATCTAATTGGGCAGAGTTAGCCTGGAGTTCCAGATGGAAAGAGATCGTTGACAATCTTGGAGTTTTTAAGGATGTTACTGACAAAACTGTAAAAGGGAAGCTGATGGACAGAGATACCATAAAGGTTCGTGTTGCATTGGCTTTCCTAATATCTTGCTGCACCTACATGTCAGCCTAAAGTGACTAATTGACAAGGATACCAAGGTCAGATTGTACATCCACACTGTCCAAACTCGGAGCAGTTGAGAAATACTCAGCACATCTGAGAATAATTCAATTTTCAGGAGGCTTTTGATCCAGTCCCCAACAGGAGGCTGGTTAGAATAATTAAAATTAGGAAGTAATATACTAGCAGAAAGTGAGGACTGCAGATGCTGGAGAAGCACAGCAGGTCAGGCAACATCTGAGGAGCAGTAGAACCAACGTTTCGGGCAAAAGCCCTTCATCAGTAATGTACTAGCATCAATTAATCATGGGCTAAATAACAGAAGACAGAGCATAAGAATAAATGGATCACTCCTGAGTTGGCAGGATATGATAAGTGGGGTATTGCAAGGATCAAGATTTGGAATCCAACTGTTCACAATATATATCAATGATTTGGGGATGGGGATTAAATGTAATATTTCCAAATGTGCGGATGAGACAAAGCCAAGTGAGAACGTGCGTCATGAGGAAGATGTAAAGCAGCTTCAGGAGGATTTGTCTCAGTGAGTGAGTAAGACCATGATAGAACGAACATAATTGTGCAAATGTGAGGTTATCCACTTTGGTAGGAAAAACAGATGTGCTGAGTATTTCTTAACTGGTCTGAGTTTGGACAGTGTAGATATAAAATCTGACCTTGATATCCTTGTCAATAAGTCACTTTTAGCTGACATGTAGGTGCAACAAGATATTAGGAAGGCTAATACAACACTGACCTTTATTGTGTGAACATTTGAGCACAGTAGTAGTGAAGTCTTGTCTATGAGCATGGTTCGAACACACTTGGAGTACTGTGGGTTGTTTTGGCCTCCTGACCTCTGGAATGATATCATTCCCATAGAGGGAGTGCAATGAAAGTTCACCAGACTTAGTTCCTGGGAAGGTGAGACTGTCCTATGGAGAGAGACTGGGGAAACTGGGCCATCCTTCGAAGAATAGTGATCTAATTGAAACTTACAAAATACTCGAAGGTCAAATGTTTCTTCTGGTTGAGAGGTCCAGAACCAGGGGGCACAATTTCAAGTTAAAGGGGTGCCACTTAGGACTGAGATGTGAATTTTTCTAACTCAGTGGTTGGTGATTCTTTTGAATTCTCTACCCCAGGGGATTGCAGGGAGCTCAGTCTTTAAGACAGTGATTGATAGATTTCTGATCACTGAAAGCTATTCAGGGGTAGGGAGGTGGGTGGGCAAAGGCAATTGAGGTATTCAGTCAGCTATCATCATGGTGAATGAGCTGCAGGCTCACTGGGCTGAATGGCATATTCCTGTCCAACTCTATTCCTATGACAGCCTCCTTCCCCTTATGGGTCTTTCATCATGAACATTCCTTTTCAGGAAGAGAATTCTAGAGCATGTGGACAGAGCAGTAAAACAAATCCATATCTCCCTCTGATTCTTTTGAAAATAATCTGATTGTCTACATTCGCGCACAGAGAGAATCGACATTGGGGTGAGAATCCAAGAAAGTAGACAAGCCTTTGCGAGAGGAGAAATAAAATACATTAATAAACAACTTCCTACCAATGATGCCAAACTTTGCAGCAAACATCAGTGAGATTCCAATGGGAAAACCAATGAGATAAAATCCCACTAGATTACCGATAGCTCCCAGTTTTTGCTTCCCAGTTCCTCTCAATACTCCACCATTCACACACTGCGTAGGGGACAAATAGCACATATTAATGTTACCACTTCTTCAAGTTTAATTCCTTTACAGTAAAGGTTTCAAGAAATAAGAAGGTTAGAGTTGGAGCACCACACAAACTAAGAGTTGTGTTGGAGGACTAACATGTACAGAGGATTGGTTAACTAACAATAAGCAGAGAATGGGCATGACTGGGTCATTGTTGGGTTGGCAGGATGCCATGGGTGGTGTCCAACAGTGATCAGTGCTGGCACTGAACTACTAACAATTTACTTCAGATAAAATTTACTGATGACACAAAGCTAGGAAGGAAAGTGAGTTGTGAAGAGGACATTGTTCCATGTGCAGTCACATTGAGTCAGTCACTTGCCATGTAGGACCTTCCTTTTCATGTGTAGTTCTGCACGGTCTGACTCTGGGGAAGGAAACCACTTCCTGAGCTAACTAGAATAAGATCTTGTATTGAACAAAGAATCGTTTGTTTCATGTCAGCAATGAGTTACTGGCTACATTGATATGATAGATATTGCAACAGAGGTTATGAAGTCAGCCTTGGTGTTACTCCTCTGAGATTGTAAACTCTTCTGCCAATAAATAGGTGTTGCTTAATGCACTTCACAATATTAACCCTTTCAGACCTTTATCACCTTTTACAACAGCCATACAGTGTGTGTTGGTCGGTTAAGTGAGTTGGCAAAATTTTGGCAGACGGAGTATAATGAGGGAAAATGAGGACAGGTCTATGTTGTTGTAGAGATGCACAGCATGAAAACAGACACCTCCGTCTGTTTTCATGCACATGCCAACAAGATATCCTAAACTGATACATTCCCATTTGGCCCATATCTCTCGAAATCCTTCCTATTCTTACACCCATCCAGACGCCTTTTAAATATTGTAATTGTACCAGCCTCCACCATTTCTCTGGCAGCTCATTCCATACACATTCCACCCCCTGTATGAAGGAGTTGTCCGTAAGGTCCCGTTTAAATCTTTCCCCTCTAACCTTAAACTTATGCCACCTAGTTTTGGACACCCTACCCTGGGGGACAAAAATCTTGACTATTCATCCTATCCATGCCTCCGTTGATTTTACAAATGTCTACAAGGTCACCCCTCAGTCTCCGACACTCCAGGGAAAATAGCCTCAGCCAATCCAACCTCTCCCTATAGCTCAAATCCTCCCACCCTGGCAACATCCTTGTGAATCTTTTCTGAACCCTTTCAAGTTTCACAATATTTTTCCTATAGCAGGGAGACTGGAATTGAATGCAATATTGCGGAGGTGTCCTGTATGGCCACAATTGACCTCCCAAGTCCTTTACTCAATGCACTGACCATCAAAGGCAAGCGTATCAACTGCTTTCTTCACTACCTTGTCTACCTTGACTCTACTTTCAAGGAATCTGCACTTTAAAGTCTCTTTGTTAGGCAACACTCCCCAGGACCCTACCGTTAAGTGTATAAGTCCTGCCCTGGTTTGTTCTACCAAAATTCATCTAAATTAAACTCCGTTGGCCACTCCTCGGCCCATGGGCCCATCTGATCAAGGTCCCATTGTTCTCTGAGGTAACCTTTTTGGCTGTCCACTGCACCATCAATTCTGCAAACTTACTAACTATACCTCATTTATTCACATCCAAATCATTTATTGAAATGTCCAGAAGCAGTGGACCCATTACTGATCCTTGCGGCACATCACTGGTCACAAGCCTCCAGTCTGACACTTTGATAGGAAGTAAAGTGGAGAGAGATTGTAGAACTGTGAGGTACAGAGAGACCTGGGTTTCTTGCTACATGAATCACAAACAGTTAGTATGCAGCTACAGCAAGTGATTAGAAAGGCAAATGGAAAGTCAGTGTTCATTGCGAGGGGAATGGAATGTAAAATTAGGAATATCATGAGATATTGTACAGGGTGTTGGTGAGACCACATATAGAGTATTGTGTATAGTTGTGGTTTCCTTATTAAAAAGAGGACCTAATTGTATCATATACAGTTCAGAGGCGGTTTATTTGACAGTTTTTTGTGATGAAGAGGAATAAGCAAAGTTGGACAGACCAGGCCTGTATTCATGAGAGTTTAAAAGAATGAGAGGTGATCTCATTGAAACATATATGATCACAAAGGGATTTGACAGAATGGATCCTGTGGGACAGATTCGAACTAGAAGACTCATCAGTTCAAAATAGATCTCACATTGGAGACAGAGATGAGAATATTTGTTTTTCTCAGAGGATCACAAATCTATCTTTTCCAGAGAGCAGCGGAGGCCAGGTCACTGAATATTTTTAATACTTAGGCAAATAAATTCTTGACTAACAAGAAAGTGGAAGGGTTGGAGGTAGGCTTGAAGGTGGGGTTGAGGCCACATTCAGATCAGCCATGGCACATTGAGCGGTGAAGTAAATTCAAGAGACCAAATGGCCTAGTCCTTTCCTATTTGAATTGTTTGTATGTATGTGCATAAAACTTTTAAGCAAATTTATTCACATAAAGTTTTGTAAGGCTTCGCTTGAAATACTCACAGCCAGGGAATCAAACAATTGATTAGCAGCGACTATTGGCAACAATTTCCCAACTAAATGAATTATTTCTCTGTAAGAGGGAGAGAACAGTGTCAAGAGAGAGCTTTCAGACATTGCTGAGTTCAACTTGTGATCTAAATATAGTCAAGCTTTCTTTTCAACTCACTCGTCATTGGTGAATATATAACCAATCACATCATGTATTGACTCCAGTATCACGGAAATCACCAAAGCCAAAATTCCTGGTCAAAATGAAGCACAAATAATTACTAGTTTGGTATACAAACAATTCTGATGATGTAACAATTACAAGCAAGAGCAGAAATTGCTGGGGAAACTCAGCAAGTCAAGCAGCATCTGTGCAGAGGATGCAGAGTTGATGTTTCAAGTCTGAATGACTCTTTTTCTCTCCACAGATGCCGCCAGACCTGCTGAGTTTCTCTAGTAATTTCGGTTTTTACTTCATATCTTCAGTATCTGCAGTTCTTTGTTTAAATCAATTATAAATTTCAGAGAACTCACTTCAAAGGAACCAGCAATTCAGAGAATCATCCAGCTTGCTGCACCTGTATGGGATGCTGCACTGTTGGACATGTCAGCATTTGGATCAGTAATGAAACAAAGATCTTGCCAGCTCTCTCAGGTAGAAGGGAAATCTACCACAGCATAATTACAGCAATGAATGAAATACTGATCAGCCGATCCCTTGGAAAACTGATTGTCTAGTTTCTCCAAACAGCTTCCCACCCAGGCCTAATCTTTTCTTGGAACCCTGCATTTCCAATGGCTAATCCACCTAACCTGTACATCCCTGGACACTGTGAGACAATTCACAATGGCCAACCTACCTAACCCGCAAACCTTTGGATTGTGGGAGAAAGGTGGAGTACATGGAGAGAACATACATATTCCACACAGACAGTCACCCAAGGGTGGAATCAAACCCAGGTCCCTGGCACTGTGAGGCAGCAGTGCTAACCATTCCAGCCTTAACAGCATACAGATTGGGACTATACTCACTGGAGCTTAGAAGATTAGATTACATTACTTACAGTGTGGAAACAGGCCCTTCGGCCCAACAAGTCCACACCGACCCGCTGAAGCGCAACCCACCCATACCCCTACATTTACCCCTTTACCTAACACTATGGGCAATTTAGCATGGCCAATTCACCTGACCCGCACATCTTTGTGACTGTGGGAGGAAACCGGAGCACCTGGAGGAAACCCACACAGACACGGGGAGAACGTGCAAACTCCACCCAGTCAGTCGCCTGAGGTGGGAATTGAACCCGGGTCTCAGGCGCTGTGAGGCAGCAGTGCTAAGAATGAGGGGGAAGTCTTATAAAAACCTATAAAATTCTAACAGGCCTAGATAGGGTAAACACAGGAAGGATATTCCTAGTGACTGGGGAGTCCAGTCTGAGGATATGGGATACGCCATTTAAGACTGAGATGAAGAGAAATTTCTCACCAAGAGTGGCGAGCCTGTGGAATTCTCTACCACAGAAAATGGTTAAGGCCAAAATGTTTATTTTATCCCATGAAGAAGTTTGATGTAGCTCTTAAGGCTAAAGGGATCAAAGGGTTTGGGGAGAAAGTGGGAACAAGCTCCTGAGTCAGTTGATCCGCCATGATCACTTTGAATGATGGAGCAGGCTCAATGGGCTGAATGGTCTACACTTGTCCCCATTTTCTATGTTTCAGCGTCTGTATCCATGGAGATTTTTTCTTTCCATGGTATTAGTAGGTCCATTTTACACTTTGAACACTGTTGGGTAAGGGCGACACGGTGGCACAGTGGTTAGTACTGCTGTCTCACAGCGCCAGAGACTAAGGTTCAATTCCCGCCTTGGGTGACTGTCTGTGTGGTGTTTGCACATTCTCCCCGTGTCTGCGTGAGTTTCCTCCGGGTGCTCCGGTTTCCTCCCACAGTCCAAAAATGTGCAGGTTAGGTGAATTGTCCATGCTTAATTACCCGTAGTGTTAGGTGATGGGGTAAATGTAGAGGAATGGGTCTGGGTAGGTTGCTCTTCGGAGGGTCGGTGTGGACTTGTTGGGCCGAAGGGCCTGTTTGCATATTGTAGGTAATCTAATCTAAAAGAGGTGGCAGCTGAAAATGTGTTGCTGGAAAAGCGCAGCAGGTCAGGCAGCATCTAAGGAACAGGAGATTCGACGTTTCGGGCATGAGCCCTTCTTCAGGAAACGTCGACTCTCCTGCTCCTTGGATGCTGCCTGACCTGCTGCGCTTTTCCAGCAACACATTTTCAGCTCTGATCTCCAGCATCTGCAGACCTCACTTTCTCCTCCTAAAAGAGGTGGCAGGCTTGCAGGTCAGAAGGTCACGTGATGAGGCAGAGTGTCCAAATCCCACTGCCCTCTAGATTCTGCCAGGAATGAGGTTCTGAATGGGAAGGGACAGAAATGGAGACGATCATCCACAATCAAATTGAATTTTGGAGAAGGCTCAAAGGGCTGGGAAATGCACCGAGTGCAGGGAAATGGGGTCAGTGCAGATGGACATTTTGGTTGGCATAGATCATTTTCGCCAAAAAGCCTGCCTCCGTGCTGTAGGGCTCGATGACACACTGACCGACTGGAGCACCCCTGCTCCTACTTTTCAATAGACTATTACTAAAACGTAAGGCCCTGAAGTGGCTATATAAGGATACTGAGCAATCTGAAAATAAAGACTGAGGTGAGCACTCTGCTACTGAAATGAGTGCCCTGTCACTAAACTGTGCAAAGATCTGCAAATAGAGTACTCACCAGTACACCACAAAGTGGCTTTTGTGATGTTTATAGCTTTCTCTGGGTTTCCGGCACCCAGTGCATTCCCCACACAAACAGCCGCAGCCACTCCGTATCCCAGAGGTATCTGTGGGAGAAAGACGGAGGGCCAGGAAAATACACCCAGAGATTCTGCATGGGGTAAATGGCACTGGAACAGACTATCCCAATAGTGGACCACTGAAATCTGGAGTTTTTTGGGGGTGGCTAGTTTATGACGCCAACACTGTGGGTTCCATTCTTGCATTGCCTGAGGTTACCGGAAGGGAACAAGGACAGAAATTGCTGGAAAAAGCTCAGCAGGTCTGGAAGCATCTGTGGAGAGAAATCAGAGGGAACGTTTTGGGTTGAGTGACCCTTCCTCAGGACGTTATGGACAGAGGGAAAGACCAAGAAGACAGCTCATTGGTCCCTGCCCATTGGGTTTGCTGAGGTGCTTATTCTTTGCTTGTTAGGGTTTACTCCTCGATTTTTCTTCTCCATTGTCTTCACACAGCAATTGGTTCATATTGATCACTCTCCCTTAAAAGCCACAGGCTGCACTGACATCAGTGGTTTGCTGGTTGCTGGAGAAGATACTGAGGGACAGGATTAACCAATATTTGGATTGTCAATCCTGATTAGGGAAGACAACATGGAGTTGTGCACGGTAAGCCATGTCTGATAAATCTTTTAGAGTTTTTCGAAGAAGATAACCAAGAAGATAAATGAGGGTAGGGCAGTGGATGTTGTCTATATGGAATTTAGGAAGGCCTTTGCCAAGGTCCAGCATGGCAGACTAGTCATGAAGGTTAGGTCCCGCGGGATCCAGGGAGAACTAGCTAATTGGATTCAAACCTGGCTTGATAAAGCAAGTGGAGGGTAATGGTTGAAGGCCGTTCCTCAGACTAGAGGCCTGTGACTAGTGGTGTGCCACAGGGGTCAGTGCTGAGACCTTTGTTATTTGCCATTTATGTAAATTATCTGAATGTGAATGCACAAGGCATGACTAGTGAGCTTGCGGATGATACAAAATTTGGAGGTATCAATAGCAAGAAAGGTTCTCAAAAATTACAGAGAGATCTTGATCAGGTGGGAAAGTGGGCTGAAAATTGGCAAATATAATTCAATACAAATAAGTGTGAGGTATTGCACTTTGGAAAGTCAAACCAAGGTAGGACTTGTACAGTAAATAGTCAGGTCCTGGGAGTGTTGTGGGACACAGGGTCCTAGGAGTACAAGTACATAGTTCATTGAAAGTGGGGCCACAGGGAGAAAAGGTGGTGAAGAAGGCATTTAGCATGCTGGCTTTCATCTGTTGAGGCACTGAGTATAGGAGTTGGGACATTATGTTACAGTTATATAAGTTGTTCATGAGGCCACACTTGGAATATTGTGTACAGTTTCATGCACCCTGTTATAGGGAAGACAAAATTAATACTGGAACTAAGTGCAAAGAAGATTTATGAAGATATTGTCAGGATTAATAGGCCTGAGTTATAGGAAGATTTTGGTCAGGATAGGACTGTATTCTTTGGAACGTAAGAGAATGTGGGGTGACCTCATGGTGATGTGTAAAATCATGAAGGGTATAGATTGGATGAATGCATATAGTCTTTTTCCTTGGGTGGGGATTTGAAAGCTAGAGGGCATAGGTCTAAGGTGAGAGGGAAACTACTTAAAAAGGACCTGAGGGGCAACTTTTTCAAGCCGAGTGTGGTACGTATATGGAATAGGCTGCTGGAGAAAGTGTTTGAGGCAGGTACAATAGTAACATTTAAAATACATTTGGATAGGTGCATGGATGGAAAGAATTTAGACCGATATGGACCAAATGTGGGCAATTGGAACTAGCTGAGTAAGCACATGGTCAGCATGGACCAGTTTGGACCGAAAGGCCTGTTTCCATGTTGTATTACTCGATGAATGATGAGGGGAAATAAACTGGCTTTCTTCAGGCTTGAGATGCCTTTTAGAGTCATAGAATCATCGAGATATACAGCACGAAAACAGACCCTTCGGTCCAACTTGTTCATGCTGACCAGATATCCTAAATTAATCTAGTCCCATTTGCCAGCACTTGCTCATATTCCTCTAAACCCTTCCTATTCGTATAACCATCCAGATGCCTTTTGAATGTTGTAGTTGTACCAGCCTCCACCACTTCCTCTGGCAGGCCTTTGACACTGATAACCATTCCACAAACCAATTAGCTACGTGTTTCCAATCGAATGTCCTTTTGTACACATCCCTTTGCTGTAACATCCCCCAGTGATCAATCAAGCAGAAGTGTAAACAGCACTTACAATGAATGTCAGGTAACTTGCTTTTAAGAAGGGCTGTAATCCTTTTCAAAATCCTTGGTTTTTAAAACAGTCCTATTCCTACTTCAACCAATACATCCAAAATTTTAGCCTCTTAGAGTCATAGTCATAGAGATGTACAGCATGGAAACAAACCCTCCAGTCCATGCCGACCAGATATCCCAACCCAATCTAGTCCCACCTGCCAGCACCCGGCCCACATCCCTCCAAACCCTACCTATTCATATACCCATCCAAATGACTTTTAAATGTTGTAATTGTACCAGCCTCCACCACTTCCTCTGGCAGCTCATTCCATACACGTACCACCCTCTGTGTGAAAAAGTTGCCCCGTAGGTCTCTTTTATATCTTTCCCCTCTCACCCTAAACCTATGCCCTCTAGTTCTGGACTCCCTGACCCCAGGGAAAAGACATTGCCTACTTACCCTATCCATGCCCCTCATAATTTTGTAGACCTCTATAAGGTCACCCCTCAGCCTCCGACACTCCAGGGAAAACAGCCCCAGCCTGTTCAGCCTCTCCCTGTAGCACAAATCCTCCAACCCTGGCAACATCCTTGTAAATCTTTTCTGAACCTGTTCAAGTTTCACAACATCTTTCCGCATCATCTCAGTTTTAAAAAAAAGATCAACAGAAAAGTAACAAGTTAAGATTTTTTTTAACAATGTCTGTTCTATGGAAACCTCTCAGAATTTCAAAATCTGTGATTAGGTCAGCCTCCAGCTTTCTTATCCTGAAAATAAAGAGATCTGGCCTGTCATTCCTTTCCTGACACGGTAACCCACATGTGTCTGGCAACATCCTGTTTATTATCTCTGCATCATCCGCAGTGTCTCTGTATCCTTTTCATAAAACTCTGACCAGGACTGCACACAGTAATTTGAAGTTAAATCCGACCAAGGCTTGAGATGGGTTCAACATGATTTCCCAAGTTTTAAATTGTCAGCCCTTGCCTTGGAGTATATCCTGGGATTTTTTTTTACAATGGCCTTTTCAACTTGGTGGTGGAATTTTCCATATTTGGTGTATTTGCAACCAGAGACCCTGTTCCTGGTGGGGAAAATCCTCCAAAAAACCCCAGCACAACTTGGTCTTAGCCAGAAAAAACCCTACAATTTTATCCTCAGCAATCACTTACTTTATTCAATGTATTCCTTTTTATACTTTAAGTACACTTCTCCCATTCCTCAGAGCGCCAGGGATCCATTCCACCTTCAGGCGACTGTCTGTGTGGAGTTTGCACATTGTCGCTGTGTCTGTGTGGGTTTCCTTTGGGTTCTCTGGTTTCCTCCCATGGTCCAGCGATGTGTAGGTTAGTTGAATTGGCCATGCTAAATTATCCGATAGTGTCCAGGGATGTGCAGGCTCGGTGGGATAGCCAGGGGAAATGCAGGGTGATAGGGGAAAGGGATGGTTCTGGGTGAGATGCCTGTCAGAGGGTCAGTATGGACTCAATAGGCCAAATGGCCTGCTTCCAAGTTGTAGGGCTTTTATAATCTATGTCTACCTTCTTGGTAACAATGAAATGAAATAACTATTTAATTTTTTTGCCATGTCTTTATTGCTATCTGTGACATTATTCTGTATATCCCAATGATTCTATTTCCAACCTTCAAATTTTTATTGACAAACTTGTAAACTATATTATTATTTTGTTTTCTGATTCTTTATAATTTAATTTCAAGTTTCCTTTGCCTTTCTGCAGTTTTTGACTTTGATCCCCTCAGCTCTAAGTATTATCTGGTTCTCACTTATCTCTGGTGTCAATGTGTTTCCCATATCCCCTTTTCTGACACTCAATTGTCACTTAGATTTTTATTCACTCATGCAGTCTCGCTTCTGTTTTGCTTATTCCTTCATTTATGCTTTACAAATGTTTCCTCCAATACATCCAATATTTTAGCTGTTGAGGCCAGGAGATCAGCATCACCTTTGTATTTTTAAAATCAAACTGTTGGAGAGAGTGGGACTACATCCCAGGATACCTGGCTCAGAGGTAGGGACACTGTCACTGTGCCACAACAACACTCTGCCCCAAGCAGTTTCACCGGTGAAAAAATAAAACCTGGTAACTTAACACAGAATGGTTCCTGTTAAGAGTCATAGAGTCATAGAGATGTACAGCATGGAAACAGACCCTTTGTTCCAACTTGTCCATGCCGACCAGATATCCCAACCCAATCTAGTCCCATCTGCAAGCACCCGGCCCATATCCCTCCAAATCCTTCTCATATATCCATCCAGATGCCTTTTAAATGTACTAATTGTACCAGCCTCCACCACTTCCTCTGGCAGCTCATTCCATACACGTACCACCCTCTGCGTGAAAAAGTTGCCCCTTAGGTCTCTTTTATATCTTTCCCCTCTCACCCTAAACCTATGCCCTCTAGTTCTGGACTCCCCCACCCAAGGGAAAAGACCTTGTCTATTTATTCTATCTAAGCCCCTCATGGGGTTGCCCCTCTATAGGGTCACCCTCAGCGTCCGACACTCCAGGGAAATCAGCTCCAGCCTGTTCAGCTTCTGCCTACAGCCCAAACTCTCCAACCCTGGCAACACCCTTGTAAATCTTTTCTGAACTCTTTCAAGTTTCACAACATGCTCCCTGAAGGAAGGAGACCAGAATTGCACACAATATCCCAAAAGTGACCTAACCAATGTCCTGTACAGCTGCAACATGACCTCCCAACTCCTGTACTCAATACTATGACCAATAAAAAAAAGCATACCAAACGCTTTCTTCACTATCCTATCTACCTGCGACTTCACTTTCAAGGTGATATAAAGCTGCACTCCAAGGTCTCTTTATTCAGCAACACTCTCCAGGCACTTACCATTAAGTGTATAAGTCCTGCCCTGATTTCCCTTTCCAAAATGCAGCACCTCACATTTATCTAAATTAAACTCCATCTTCCACTCCTTGGTCCATTGGCCCATCTGATCAAGATCCTGTTGTAATCTGAGGTAACCTTCTTCACTGTCCAGAGCTGAAAATGTGTTGCTGGAAAAGCACAGCAGGTCAGGCAGCATCCGAGGAACAGGAAAATCGACCCTTCGGGCATAAGCCCTTCTTCAGGAATTCTTTCTTCGGGCATAAGCCCTTCTTTACTGAAGAAGGGCTTATGCCCGAAATGTTGATTCTCCTGTTCCTTGGATGCTGCCTGACCTGCTGCGCTTTTCCAGCAATACATTTTCAGCTCTGATCTCCAGCATCTGCAGTCCTCACTTTCTCCTTCTTCACTGTCCACCACACCTCCAATTTTTGTGTCATCTGCAAACTTACTAACTATACCCCTATGTTCACATCCAAATCATTTATATAAATGATGAAAAACAACCCTCTACCACTACCCACTATCTTCTACCTTTGAGCATGTTCTGTATCAAAGTGGCTAGTTCTCCCTGTATTCCATGAGATCTAACCTTGCTAACCAGTCTCCCATGGGGAACCTTGTTGAACGCCTTAACGAAGTCCATATAGATCACGTCTACTGCTCTGCCCTCATCAATCTTCTTTGTTACTTCTTCAAAAAACTCAGTCAAGTTAGTGAGACATGATTTCTCACACACAAAGCCATGTTGACTATCCATAATCAGTCCTTGCCTTTCCAAATACATGTACATCCTGTTCCTTAGGATTGTCTGCCATTAAAGTCAGAACTAGGAAGGTTGGGGTTGGGATTCAGATTCTTCACATTTTAATTTGCATCCGATCCAAATCTGTCAGATTTTCGTGTTGAAAACTGTACCCATTATGTACGATTCACCAACAATCTACTGCACACATGGAAAATAATAAAACCCACCTACACTGATAACTTGGCAGACGTAACAATAAATCACCGTTTTGCCGTGACATTACCTCGACAGAATTTGATCACATAACAATAAAAAAATCCCACTACAAACTTATTGATCTGGCTGTTGATAACAATTGACCGAGGAGTTCTGCTCCCTTACTGACTAAGTTAAATGCTACAAACTGCAAAGTTAAATCAATATTGACATCACAACTTTAAAACAAAATCCCAGAAAAAAAATAAAACTTAGACGGGGGAATAAATGTTTTAAATAATTTTAAAGGGAGTGGCCAGTATAGTTTAATAAACAGAGAACTGCTATGACAATGCAAAATGGCTTTAAAAGATGCAAGTTTGTTAAAGTTTGAATCAATCTTCAATGATAGTTTTTCTTACAACTTTCAGGAAGAAGACCTTCAAACATTTGACAAGTCCATCTCCTATTCTTCCTCCTCCACTTAAACTATTATTAAAACTTCATTTTATATTGATTGACAAAATGTGTTAATTGCATTTGTCTCCACCTACTTATCAATAGTAATTATTTCTCACATGTGAAATATTCTGTTTCTCAACTGAGTAAATCTCACCACAGTTAGCTGAATATTCTAATGCATCTTTTCTATCATAGGAAAATATTACTCTCTACAAGTAGATCAAACCAAGCAATTTGCTCCAAACATTTCTGGCGAATTTACTTTAGATACTTCCAAATCCATATTTTCTACTCTATTTCTCTAGAGATGTTATGACACACCTTTGGAGCAGGTGGAATTTGAACCTTGGCCTCTTCTCTAGGGATATTGTAGGGACATTGCCAGTGCACCACAATAGCCTCTAAATGGTGTGTTACCTGCTGCCATCACTGTGCCACAAAAGAACTTCTGTGAGTCTGCTTTAAGATGAGTGACTGAGTCAATGAGATGTTCATTGTCCAATGTTCACATTTCAATGTTGAGTGAAAGTTTATAGTCTTGTTGGGAAAGCTTTACATATTTATATTCGGTGAAACCTTTAGTCTTACCATGTATACTGCCACTAATATCTGATAAACAACGCATTGTGCTCCAAGTTCAACTTCATCAATTATTCCTGTGAATGAGAAACAATACCTGAGAGACTGCTGTACTTATTAACCTTAAAAGAGACAAAAACTACATTGAGAGGAAGCTGAACAAACTTCATGTCCTTTGCCTTCAGTGTGTCACTCTCTATCAGCCCTTTTCTCACTCCCTCCCTTCTCTCAGATCCTCTCCCTGGTCTCAATGTTCTTGCCTCTGCTCTGGATATTAATGGCACCCAGCAACTTGTATTGATGTATGTCATACATTTATTAAGCCGTTAAGTAGTAGTACACACAATCAAGATGGGAGGAGTGCACTGTCTCATCTCATCACTCCAAGATCACAACAATCTATTTATCTGACTGTAATGTTTATCCTTTTAACTATATTTCTCATTTTCTAACTTATATGATGAATCACTATAATGTAGTGTATTTTTTTCTCTTTGTTTCTCTACTGTATCTAAGATGGGACCATAAGGCTCAACACTGTAAACTTTTCACTGTACTCCTGTACCTGAGTACATATGACAATATACTTAATTATAAATTGTTTTTCCTCATTCCTGAAATAGTCAATTGTCTGCTTTCTCTACATTCGACTTAGAAGAAAAAAGAAATCATCAATGAAGACTCTTTAATGTACACAAAGGGCAGAATCTTTCCAGCCCATGATGAACAATAGCAAGTCAGATGGGAAAACATGACGAAAGTCGAAATATGAGATTCTTGATGTCAAGAAAATAAAGTTCCCTGCTACAACCAAGTTATGAAATGACAATTTGAGAATCTCAATAGGGACTGGTGAGAGATCTTTTGAAACTAATTGGGATGATATTAGTTCCAAATCTCGCCTCATTGAGATGCAGTTCCCATTCTCCCACTCACTGGATGGCAACAATTCCCAACACGGAAGTCAGAGTGAACACCAACAGCTCTAGTGCACAAATGATATCTCCAAGCTTCCATTGTGGACAGCAGTCACTATTATCTCAGGGTGAACACCATGTGGGACCCATCATAGAGCAATAATCCCAAAGAAAGACGCATACAGTATAAGTGAAAGACTCCTGTAATTACAAATCCTTGCATATTGACCTGATGTGTTGACAAGTGGTTAGTTCAGTTGGCTGGATGGCTAGTTTCCAATATGGGGTAAAGTCAGTACTGCGGGTTCACTCCCACACTGTCACCATGAAGGTCTTTCCTTCTTAACCTCACCCCTTACCTGAGGTATGGATGACTCTCAGGTTAAACTATTACTCTCTAATGAGACAGCAGCCCCCTGGTCTGGTATCATTTTGGTGACTTTACCATGATGTAAAATCCTGGCCCAAACACTCTTCGGCTCATCATTAGAAATCTGAAGAAGGGTCACTGCAGCCGAAATGTTAACTTTGATGTCTCTCCTCAGGTGCTGCTAGACCTGCTGAGTTTTTTCATCAAATTCTGTATTTTGGTTCTGATTTCCAGCATCCACCATTTGTTTTGGTTTTTCTTTTCATTACAGATCAATCCTACTAATGGCCATGTGACTCAAGCAATGTCTTTAGACCAGGAAAGATTCACTTTAGTTGACAAAGTGACAATTGCCTTCTAAGGTCCCATAGCCTGCATGAAGTTCAGGAGTTGCTCAATTTACACTTTGCATCATAGAACACCTACACCACTGTCCCATTATGCAATGCTGCCTTTTTTGGATGACATGGAGGTGGGGAGAGGTTCTGCATGAGCAACGAAAGGCCAGAGCAATAGATGTTGAAACCAGGGCATAGTCAGTGTAGAAGCATCACACTGGGCACCTTGTCTGGTGCCTCTCTGTCCCAGCATTGGACAACACAATTCAAATACCATTTGTGTGTGGCTACGTTCGCTGAACATTCATTCTGCCAGACCTGCTGACGGTTTCCAGCAATTTCAGTTTTTGTTTTTGATCATGTGAGGTGCTTGGGGAGGGTGAGGGCTAAGTGAGGGAATGTATTGGAGGTAATGGTGAACATCAGGCTTGGTGGGAGGTGGGTGCAGTAGCAGGTACAGATTGAGCATGAGGTAGCAGAGAGAAGGTATAACACTTAACCTCACAAACATTCATCTACTGCATCTTCCTCTGGGCTGTGCACATTGCACTGACCCAGTTGGCAACTTTGGACCAGACTGGCGGTCCTGAGGAAAGAGGAGGACTACTTTGCACGACTGCATTACTTCATCCACCAGGCGCAGTGAAAGTTAACATGCCTCGGATGACCATCTGTGGGCAATTCTTCTAACATTGCAACCTAGAAGAGCAGCTCTTGGCTGGGAGTCCTCAGATGGGAGCTGCTGACCCAGTAAGTGTCTAAATATTGATGTCCAAAGCAATGTCCAAACTGGACCCAGTAAAATCACAGGTAGGACATTTCTCAGAAGCGAGTCCAAGCAAGCAGGTGGCGTCGCGTGATTTCCCCCTCCATGGTGTCATTTTAAGAAAATGCTCTCACACCAGTAGATCGGTGCCGGGTACACTGCTTTTCGTCATTTATATATAAATGATTTGGATGTGAACATAGTGGGTATAGTTAGTAAGTTTGCAGATAACACCAAAATTGGAGGTGTAATGGATAGTGAAGAAGATTACTTCAGAGTACAACAGGATCTTGATCAGATGGGTCATGGGCTGAGGAGTGGCAGATAGAGTTTAATTTAGATAAATATGAGGTGCTGCATTTTGGAAAGGGAAATCAGGGCAGGACTTATACACTTAATGGTAAGTGCCTGGAGAATGTTGCTGAATAAAGAGACCTTGGAGTGCAGGTTCATATCACCTTGAAAGTGGAGTCACTGGTAGGTAGGATAGTGAAGAAGGTGTTTGGTATGCTTTCCTTTACTGGTCAGAGTATTGAGTACAGGAGTTGGGAGGTTATACTGCAGCTGTACAGGACATTGGTTATGCCACTTTTGGAATTCACTTCTGGTCTCCCTCCTACAGGAATGATGTTGTGAAGCTTGAAAGGGTTCAGAAAAGATTTACAAGGCTGTTGCCAAGGTTGGAGAGTTTGAGATATAGGGAGAGGCTGAACAGGCTGCGGCTGTTTTCCCTGGAGCATCAGAGGGTGAGAGGTGACCTTATAGAGGTTTATAAAATCACGAGGGTCATGGATAGGGTAAATAGACAAAGTCTTTTCCCTGGGGTGGGGGAGTCCAGAACTAGAGCTTATAGGTTTAAGGTGAGGGGAAAAATTTAAAAGGGAACTAAGGGGCAACCTTTTCACACAGAGGTTGGTGCGTGTATGAAATGAACTGCCAGCGAAAGTGGTGGAGGCTGGTACAATTACAGCATTTAAAAGGCACTTGGATGGGTATTTGAATAGGAAGGGTTTAGAGAGATATGGGCCGGATGCTGGCAAATGAGATTGGATTAGGTTGACATCTCTGATCGGCATGGACAAGTTGGAATGAATGGTCTGTTTCTATGCTGACTCTATATCCAAACTGACCTTTCAAGGATCCCTATTATAGAAAAACAATCCAGATATTCACAATCATTTTTCACATGATTCTTTCAAAACATGAGCACCAAAAAAAAGAGAAAGTCTTCATTGCAATGCTCACAATGACATCGATCACTCAGGAACCCTTCATTTCAGGGTCCAGCTCAGCTAGTCAGTCTGTCAACAGAGCTCTGAGCATATCTTTGAGATGGCTGACCACACCATACACCAGCCCAGCAGTGAATTCCATTTTGGAATCTTTCTGTGTACTTTATCTTGTAGAGCCTGTGTGCCCCGGTTTTGGCATATTTAGTTAGTGTTTAATTCCTTACATTCCTGTCCTAGGCTATACTTGAATGAATGCAATAGTAAGTAAAACCTGAAAGAACCAGGGACTCTGGAAATCAGAAACAAAAACAAAAATTGCTGGAAAAGCTCAGCAGGTCTGGCAGCATCTGTGGAGAGAAATCAGAGCTAATGTTTCGGGTCCAGTGACCCTTCGTTGGAACTCATGTCTGGAGGAAGAGTCATGATGTGGAGTTACTAGTGTTGGACTGGGGCAGACATAGTTAAAAATCACGCAACACCAGGCTATAATCCATCAGTGCATGATCCTCTGATCTTTTGCTATAAATTCTGTGTCCTATGATCCTGCCCCTAGTTACCTAACGAAGGAACAGCTGTCCGAAAGCTTGTACTTCCAAATGAACTCGTATAACCTGGTGCCATATGACTTTTCACTCTGTGGCCAAAGGAAGCTGTCTCACTGACTGGCCTGAATCTAGATCAACACCAAGCTGTTGTACCTATACAGATGGGCACAACTGAGTAAACACTAGAAATAAGGAACCTTTTAGCCTGAAGTACAGTTGGCTGGTGCAAGATACACACAAACGTAACAGATTGATAGGAGGAGTTTTTTTGAATTCACTCATGGGATGTGGGTCTCATTGGCTGGTCCAGCATTTATTATAATCCCTAGTTCCCCTTGAAGGTGGTGCTGAGTTGCGTTTGTGAATGTCATATGGTGTAAAATGTTTCACTATATTCACCTGCTAGGAAAGCTCCAACTTCATAACTCCACCATTCAATGCATAACATCAGCATGCTTGGAATTGCCAACCGCACAAAGAGGCCCCACTCCTGCATGCAGTCACTGGACCATTCTATATAGAACAATAAATCAATGGAGTTAATGGTGTGAGTATAGGAAACATGACAATAACAACAAGGAGCGACATTTCGGAGCAAAAGGACACTGTGTGGAGAGGTGTGTGGGAGAGGGTAGAAACTAGAAAAGTGCAAAGCAAATGATTAGGAGTTATTTACAGAAACAAGCATTAATCACAGATAAACTGTAAATTACCTGTCCAAGTGTTGACGTGCAACTTTCTCCATCGAATGTATATGAACAGAAAAATAGCTTGGCAGTACTGAGAGACAACGTTGGCAGCTGCAGAACCTCTAGAAAATAGCAATTCATATCTTAAAGTTAACTTCAAACGACCTCCATTTTCCCTACAATCCCTCTCCTAGCCTTACCTACATTCTATCTTGTTGAGTTTAGTCTCAGCAGAATAGATCCATTTTCTCCTTTTCACACCTAATATTTATACCCATTTGCTATATTAATCCCCCCTTTACTGCTATTAGCAGTCCCTCTGTCTTTCACCCTGAGCATCCTCACCATCTGCTCCACTGGCTCCCCCCACCGCGCCACCCCCCCCCCCCCCCCCCCCCCCCCCCACCACCCCTCCCCCATGTCAACAACATTAAAAAAATCATTTTCCAGTCCCTTTTCGGTCCAGGAAATGAGTCAGATTGAACTCAAAACATTAACAATGTTTCTCTTTACACAGAAGCTAAATTTTCTCCAGCACGTTCTGATTTTATTTCGGATTTCTAGCATATGCAATATTTTGCTTTTGTGTAACTGGGTCCATGGTGCTGCATTGGATCAAACCTTCAACCAGCTTTCACAAAATGGATCTATAATCCAAAACAGGCACACATTCTGTCGCTCGGTGTGGAGGCTGCATTTACTGGAAACTTAGTGAAAAGACTGTAGAAATCTCAGTCACTCATCAGCTCACCACCACTTCCAACCTTACTTTTATGCAAGCAAGCAAGGGGAAACTGCATTGCAGAGAAATCACAGATCAGATGGTCATGGTCATACACTTTAATACAAATAAAAAGGAAAATCTTTGCTACTTACTTTACTCCCAAAGAAAATATATTCAACAACAGATAATTTATTACAGCATTGAGAACATTCACAAGTGCACCAGTGAAAACCTGTGGCATTGTGATCCCCTAGAACAAGAACAAAGCAAATCAGAATTTTCAGGAATGAAGGATTCATTCAGAACAAGTTAAAGATGATTGACAAAATCGGAGACACCACGTTGAGGGAAACGTTCCTACACAACAAGAGATGAACATCTGGAAAGCACTGCCTGATAGAGCGGTAGTGACCTTCAAACAAAAGCCGAATGAAGACTTGAAGGAGATGAGTAACTGCATGGATATCTGGAAAGAGCCAGTGAGTGGTTTACTCTTCGAAAGACTCGACATGGACTACGCTATTCAATGCTTCTTTGATTCTAAAGGCGGGAAACAATAGGTCTTTAACACACGAATGAGGTGAAGGAAGTTCAATGTTCGTGGAGATGGAAAGCTGGGTGGATCAGTTGCGAGAGAAACTCAATCCAACAAGTTGACTCCAGCCCAGCACAGTTCCAATTCGGTTTCTTAATACAGTATTCATGCCTTCAACAGGAAGTTAAATTTCCAATTGGTCATTCCAACTTATGATTTGATTTAATGTTGTCACATGTATATGAGTACAGTGAAAAGTTTTGTTTTACAGGCAATGCAGGCAGATCTAACATCTGAGGATATATGGATTTTAAAGTGTTTGGATAGAGCGAGATATACAAGGCTGTGGCTGCACAAAAGATGCTCAAACGCAAGGTCAACATTCGATTTGAAATTAGAAAGGTAAAAACAATGACTGCAGATGCTGGAAACCAGATTCTGGATCAGTGGTGCTGGAAGGGCACAGCAGTTCAGGCAGCATCCAAGAAGCAGTAAAATCGACGTTTCAGGCAAAAGCCCTTCATCAGGAATAAAGGCAGAGAGCCTGAAGCGTGGAGAGATAAGCTAGAGGAGGGTGGGGGTGGGGAGAAAGTAGCATAGAGTACAATGGGTGAGTGGGGGAGGGGATGAAGGTGATAGGTCGGGGGTCCCTCCCCCTCCCCCACTCACCTATTGTACTCTATGCTACTTTCTCCCCACCCCCACCCTCCTCTAGCTTATCTCTCCATGCCTCAGGCTCTCTGCCTTTATTCCTGATGAAGGGCTTTTGCCCGAAACGCGATTTTACTGCTCCTCGGATGCTGCCTCAACTGCTGTGCCCTTCCAGCACCACTAATCCAGAATTGAAATTAGAAAGGTCCATTCAGCAGAATAATAATAGTTGGGAAGAAACTGTTCTTGAACCTGTTGGGACATGTATGTTATGATTGTGACATCCAAATTATTTATCAAAAAAGAAATCTTCTAAACAATGTTTGTGATTGCTTTGAATCTGATAGCTTATACATTTCAATGCCCCTCTACTCTTAGAGGTACTATGTATTTAATTGAGTTTCAGGATTCTCTGAATTGCATGGAGCAATTAAACAACTAATCCCTTCTTTGGGGACATTAGTTGAAGGATAAGTATGGACCAATGCCCCAGGAGATCTCTTGCTCTTTCTGGTGAATGTTTTATGAGATCCTTTGTTGTGGTAGATGCATCCAAGAGATAAGATCATAAGAAACAGGAGAAGAAATAGATATGGTACCAGTCAAGCGGGCTGCTTTGTCTTGGATGGTGTCTTGAGTGTTACTGAAGCTGCACTCATTCAGGCAATTGGGGAGTATTCCATCACATTCCTGATTTGTGCCTTGCAGATAGTGGACAGATTTTATGGGAATCCGGAATTGAGTTACGTTTTGCAGGATTCCTAGGCACTGACCTGCTCTTGTAGCCACAGTTTATATATAGCTAGCCCTTATGGCAAACCCCAGGATGTTGATAATGAGACATTCAACAACAATGATACGAGGTGAAGGTTAGATCCTTCCTTGGTGGAAATGCCTGTCACTTGCCCAGTGTGAATACTGCATGCCAATTGTCATCCCAAGCCTGGATATTATCCAGATTAATTTGTGTTTGAACATGGACTGCTTAAGCATCTGAGGAGCTGTAAACAGTACTGAACATTGTGCAATCATCAGCGAACATTCTCATTTCTGACCCTATAAAGGAGGGAAGGTCATTGATAAGAAGCTGAAGATGGTTGGGCCTAGGATACTGCCCTGAGGAATCCCTACAGAGATGTCCTGGAGCTGAGATGACTGACCTCCAATAACAACAACTATCTTCCTGTGTGCTGTGAATGATTCCAACTAGCAGAGAGTTTGCACCCAATTTCTATTGACCCCAATTTTGCTCGGGCTCCTTGATGCCACACTTGGTTGAATGCAGCCTTGAGGTTAAGGGCTGTCACTCTCACCGTCCCCTCTAGGAATCAGCTCTTTTGTCCATGTTTGAACCAAGGCTGTAATGAGGTCAGGAGCTGAGTGGCCCTGGCAGATCCCAAACTGGGTGTCACTGAGCAGGTTATTGCTGAGCAGGTAGCACTGATCGCACTGTTGATGACACCTTCCATCACTTTACTGAAGATGAAGAGTAGACTGGCTGGGTGGCATTTGGCCGGGTTTGATTTGTCCTGCTTTTTGTGTACAGGACTTACATGGGAAATCTTCCACATTGTCAAGTACATGCCAGTGTTGTAACTGCACTGGAACAGCTTGGCTAGGGAAGCAGCAAGTTCCGGAGCACAGCTCTCCAGTAATATTGACAGAATGTTATCAGGGCCAGTAGCCTTTGCAGTATCCAATACCACTTGCCATTTCTTGATTTCATAAAGAAAGAATCAAACTGGCTCCAGACGAGGTAATGCTGGCTACCTTCTATTTGGCACTTCTGGCTGAAGATTGCTGTGAAAGCCTCAACCTTATCATTAGATGATTCCCTACAGTGTGAAAACAGGCCCTTCAGTCCAACAACTCCACACTGACCCTCCGAAGAGTAACCCACCCAAAACCATTCACCTACTCCCTGCTAATGCACCTGTTGCTGTGGGCGATTTAGCCTGGCCAATTCACTTAACCTGCACATTTTTGGAGGAAACCCACACAGACGCAGGGAGAATGTGCAAACTCCACACAGACAGTCACCCAAGGCTGGAATCGAACCTGGGTCCCTGCCATTGCAAGACAGCAGTACTAACCACTGAGCCACTTTGCCACCCAGATGTGCTGGGCTCTTCCATTATTAAGATTGGGGATATTTGTGGATCCTCCTTCGCCAGTGAGTTGTTTAATCATTCATACCATAATTCACGAGTGGCAGGACTGCAGAACTTACATCTGAAGAATGGTCACTGGACCTGAAATGTTATCTCTGCTTTTCCTTTGCAGATGCTGCCAGACCTGCTGAGATTATCCAGCAGTTTCTGTTTTTGTTTCAGGTTTCCAGCATTTCCAGTTTATTTGGTTTAGACCTGATCAATAGGTTGTGGCATTGCCTGTCTATCACTTGCTGTTTGACACATAAGTAGTCCCGTGTTGTAGCTTCATCAGGTTGACACCTCATTTTTAGGTGTGTCTGGTGCTGCTTCAGGCATGCCTTGCTGCACTCTCCATTGAACCAGGGTTGATCCCTTGGTCTGATGGTAATTCTAGAGTGGGGGATATTCCAGGCTATGCAGTTGCAGATTGTCTTTGAATACCTGTCTGTTGTTGCTGATGGCCCACAGTGTCTCATGGATGCCCAGTCTTGAGTTGATAGATCTTTACAAAATCTATCCCATTTATCATAGTTGTAGTGTCAAACAACTCAATGAAAGGCATTCTGAATGTGAAAACAGGTCTTTGTCTCCATAAGGATTGTGCAGTGGTCACTCATGGATAGATGGGTGAGGGTGAGGGTGAGGTCAAGTATGATTTTCCTTGTTGTGAATCCCTGCTGCAGACCCAGTCTAATAGCTATGTCCTTAAAAATCAAGCATGCATATTAAACATTGATTTGAAAACAAAATATTTAAAATATAAAATGTAGCACTCATTGTCTACCTGATTTTGAAGGTATCTGATCTCTAAATGATAAAGGAACACTGCCTGAGAAAACAAAATGGGGGAAAAAAGGTGGACTTAGATTCCACATAGAAACTGTCACAATTTCAGAATGTCTCAAAGTGCCTTACAGATAATTAAGATCTTTGGAATTGTACAGGAAATACTGCAATCAATTTGCCCACAGCAAGATCCCACAAACATCAAAGCAAGAGAATCTGTTATAGTGACTAGAATTGGCTGACCCAAAATATTTTGGTGCAGATTTTCACTCTTCAGATTGTTGGCTGGAATCAGGTAATTCCTCAGCCCAGTGCGCCTCATTTTCAATTTGTTTTGGGCGAGGTGAGAGTGTGGGAAGTTAGAGGTTCAGGTTGGACCAGGGCCCACATACCCCAGATTCATTTTGGAGATTGTCACAGGGGCTGCTGATCGGTTTAAAAGGCCCAGCTGAGTTGTTTTCTTTAAGCAGTGTAGCCCAAACCTCAATATCCCTGCAATATTCTATCTACTTTCCTCCTGCACACATTCCAACTCATGCCATCACCCAGCCCAATAGAATATTTGCAATGATCCACAAGCGAAAAAAATACAATTTAATTTCCCATTTGCTTAATCAAGTCAAGATTATGAAGTATTGAAAAATAACTCAGTCTCTTGTTCCTGTGAGAATGGGGTTCATTTGAACTCAGCACTGAGTTTGGATTTAGCATGTTGGAGTCATGTCTTACACACTTTCCTCCCCCCCCCCCCCAATGGGGCAAAACATGTGATTGGGCAGAAATGGGGGTTGAGATTCCAGTCCAGGTCCCATTATCTATTTTTAAAGGTCACTCTGTGTAATTCTGTGCCGTTGATTCTGTTTCAGAAAACAGCACCCTGCATTTGTGGATTACCAGCATCAATGGGATTTTGTTGTAGTATTGAGTGTGTGATAATACTTTACTCACAGGGAGGGCAGGAATAAATATCAGCACGTACAAATTTGTTAACCTGTTGGAGAAATAGGAAAGGTTGTTAAAAGCAGAAAAACTGTTCAAGACAAGAATTAATGAACAAATACAAACTCAAAAGGGGATATGCAATATGTTGAAACCGCAATGATTGCCGATCTGGGAGTGGAAGGTTGGGGGGTCAGTCCTCGAGTAAAAAATGAGGTCTGCAGATGCTGGAGATCAGAGCTGAAAATGTGTTGCTGGTTAAAGCACAGCAGGTCAGGCAGCATCCAAGGAACAGGAGAATCAACGTTTCGGGCCAGAGCCCTTCATCAGGAATCAATGATGATTCTGAATCAAACATTCCTGATGAAGGGCTCTGGCCCGAAACGTCGAATTTCCTGTTCCTTGGATGCTGCCTGACCTGCTGTGCTTTAACCATAAACACATTTTCAGTGCTGGGGGTCAGTCCTGCTTTGAAACTGGACATGTTTTTGGTTATAATTGTGTTCGGTGGGACTGGTCAGATCAAAGCCATGAGAAAAGTAAAAATAAATTGGAGAAAATGGAGCTTCTGTGTCAGTTTGAGTCAGGAGAGTTCAAGACCCATCTGCTCCAGAGGTGTCCCACAATATTCCTGAACAGGTTGGCTGGAAAATATCATACCTGAAAGAAAGGGTCATTCTAGGGATAAACGAAACATACCTCTAGCCCAACTATTATGCTTCTCTCACAATAAATGATAACATTCCATTAGCCGTCTTTAATTACTTGTTCTATCTGCACACTAACCTTTTTGTGAATCATGCAGTGGTACACCTAAATTCTTCTCATTTTGGAATTCTGCAATCATTCTTGATTTAAGCTCAAATTGATGAATTTTATAGTTTTCATGTATTATGTTTCCAACCCATCTGGCTCACTAATGTCCTTTAGGGAAGGAAACTGCCATCCTTACCAGGGTCTGGCCTACATATGACATCAGACCCGCGGCAATGTGATTGACTCCTCACAGTCCTCTGGATAATCAGGGATGGGCAATAAATGCTGGCCTAACCAGTGATGTCCTCACTCTGTCAATGCACATTTAAAAAGTTCCACATGCCTACTTGCTCACTCGCTCACTCAACCTATCTGCATTTGTCTGCAATTGATTTGTCCCTCATGCTTTCCTATTTTTTATGGCATCTCCAGCTGTATCCAGCTATATCTGACAAACCCTTGTCTAAGAAGATTAACATATTTTCTAAGAAGTTGAGGTCCCATAATATAGCCATGTGAGACTCCATCTGTTACATTCTGCCAATCAGATAAAGAACAATTTAGAAATGTGAAAAGGTACTGAAGTTGCAACCAGTCAGCCATTAGAACATAAGAACTAGGAGCAGGAGGAGGCCATTTGGCCCCTCGAGTCTGCTCTGCCATTCAATAAGATCATGGCTGATCTTTTTTGTGGCCTCAGCTCCACTTACCCAACCTCTCACCTTAATTCCTTTATTGTTCAAAAAAAAATCTACCTTAGCTTCAAAAACATTTACTGAAGTAACATCAACTGCTTCCCTGGGAAGGGAATTCCATAGATTTACAATCCTCTGGGTGAAGAACTTTCTTCTCAATTCAGTCCTAAATTTTGAGGCTATATGCCCCTAGTCCTAGTTTCACCGGCCAGTGGAAACATCCTATCCACTTTATTTTATCTATTCCCTTCATTATTCCATGTTTCAACAAGGTCCCCTCTCATTCTTCTGAATTCAATGATATAATCCCAGTCTGCACAGTCTCTTTTTATAAGCCAACCCCCTCAACTCTGGAATCAACCTATTGAACCTCCTCTGTACCCCTCCAGTTAATGATGTTTCACAAGTCAATGATGCACGGCGAGGAATAGTGGGTTCAGGGGAAGGTCCTTGTTTATAACTTGAGTACATGAAAAATGTGTGAGATTAAACCTTAACCTCAACCTTTCCACACTCTGCAATTGTGCAGCTCCATCAGGAGAGTTCATCACTTCAACATGTTTAGTGCTAAATGCCACCTGTTTCACAACAAAGTATGAGGACTCTTACTTGGCCACCTCAGGAGACTGCTTGAAGACTAACAGGATGTTTTCAGTGTTGATGAAGAGAGCCCAGCAGGGAAAGCAGGCGATCAGAAGAATGAGAATCCCTCTTTGGAGAATCACTCCAATTCGCTTCAGGTTCTTACTGCCATACGTCTGGAAAAAGGAAGATAATTTAACATTTTTGAAACATGACAAACAGAAACTTTTTCAAAGAATCTCTGCAATGTGGAAGCAGGTCATACTGACCCTCCAAAGAGCATCCCACCCAATCCCTATAACCCTGCACTTCCCCTGGCTAATCCAACTAGTCTACACATCCCTGGACACGATGGACAATTTAGCATGGCCAGTCCACCTAACCTACACATCTTTGGACTGTGGGAGGAAACGGGAGCACCCAGAGGAAGTCTGCACAGACAGAGGGAGAACGAGTCAACCGAGGCTGGAATCGAACCTGGGTCCCAGATGCTGTGAGGCAATAGTGCTAACTACTAAGCCACCATGCTGCCCGCTTCCTACTACAACTAGTAAAATTATTACATTTACCAATTGTAATTCTGCACCCTCTCACTGCGTAGTATTCTTGGTCAGTGTATACATTTCTAAGTTTCAATCCCTGAATGCAGAAACATAAAGGACATCTGCAGATCTTTTAAGACCTTAGTGTTAAAACTAAACTTTACCTGCACCTTAGTGTAGGGAGCTTACAATATTTTGATCATGTTCAGTAAAGATGAGAGCTGGTAGAGTTATTCAAACAAATGAAATGTTCTTAAGGAGTGAAAGAGAGTACCAGAGGGTAACAAATATTCAAAATGGTTGTGTAAAGAATGAACAGAGAGATTTGATCCCAATCTGTTACAACAAAGTAATCTTGTCTGTTTGTTATTGGAAGCCTTCACCACATATTATACTGGCTGAATTATACTTGCACTTACCTGGGACATGAGTGTGTCACAAGCTAACGACAAACCAGCACCTACAGAGATACCTGATACATTGATGAACTGTATAATGGGAAAGAAGAAAGTAGGAAATTGAGTAATGTAGGAGAAGATGCCACAATAAAATGAGCAAAATATCATTATGGTTAATGATAATCTGTTCCCTCTAAGCTGTGCAGCTGTACATGTGTGCAGCCATTCCGATGTTGCGTGTGTGGTGATTGGCATTCTATTTGTCAATCGTACCACTGACTTTTGGAAACCACTTCCACACTTGGACCTCAGGGCCTGCGCCCTCTAAAAAATTAGAGGTAATCTTAACTATGATATTTTTTCCTTACAACCTAACCTCCAAATCTGTCCATGTTGCTTCCCTACTTTCCTGTAGGTGCTAAACATTATAAGGGTACAATCACACGGGATTCAGCAGCTCTTCAGGACCCATGTGACAATGCTATGGCTTTAAGAGATTGTTTTGTTCTGGTGTTTTTTTTAAACAGAGGCTTTCAGACAGAGGTGTGCACTTGCAAAGCCATTGAAGTAAATAGCTTGTGAGGCCTTGGGATTTTTTTAAAAGTTAAAACAATAGAAGCATCCTGAGTGGATGTGGTCAGCTGTCACTGACCAGGAGTTCTGGGGTTTCTTTTACTCTCAGCAGAAGCAGCTGGAGTTTTGAAGAAATAGGAGCTAACTTTCCCCTCTCTTGACTCTCAGAAACTGAGGTTTCACTCTGCTGCTGGGCTACCTGTGAAACAAATCTATCTTCTGTACTTGTCTTTTTACCAAGGGATGTATTTATGAGATGTTACTATATTGGAACAGTTAATTAGCAATAGTTACTGTATCTATTATTCTGATGAGTTTTCCAATACAGTTAAGTTATTCTAAGTTCTTCATTCTTTTGTTGTATTTTTAGTGTAATGTTTGAATGAATTGTGTTTTGCTATAAGTCGAGTTGTTTGACCAGTTTAATTGTATCTGAAATACAGCACTTCACATCTGTCTTTAAATAAGAAAAAGTTATAGTGTCTAGGCTACCTTCTTAAAGTGTTTTGAGGGGGGTTGGTCTGGTCCATTACACCCTCTGTAAATGACCAGCCTTCATTTGTGCTTCCAGATAATGCTAACAAGAACAAAATCTTGCATTTATATGGCACCTTTCACTTAGAACAGATAACCCAATGGACTTCCCACAGGTGGGTGCAAAATGAAGGCTGAGCCAAAGGAGGAATTTTTCAATAGGATTCCTTGAGGCTTGTTCAAAGGGATGCATTTTAGGGAGGATTTTAAAGGAGAAGGAAGTGGAGAGGCACAATGGAAAATTCAAAAGGTGGGACAGGGATTACAAATGTTGGAGGACCATTTCACAATTAAGAAGGAGGAGTTGGCTTCATGGTATTATTACTGGAGTGTTAATTCCCTCAAATTTTTTATCCCTTACAGTATGGAAACAGGCCCTTTGACCCAACAAGTCCACACCAACCCTCTGAAGAGTAACCCACCCAGACCCATTCCCCTACCCTATTACTTCACATTTCCCTTGACTAATGCAAATATCCTACACATCCCTGAACACTATGGGCAATTTAGCATGGCCAATTCACCTGACCTGCACATCTTTGGATTGTGGGAGGAAACCGGAGCACCTAGAGGAAACTCACGCGGACACGGGGAGAATGTGCAAACTCTACATAGACAGTCACCCGAGGCTAGAATCAAACCCAGCAGTTAGCACTGCTGCCTCACAGTGCCAGGGTTCAATTCCAGCCATGTGTCAATTAAAAGCAATCAATAGCTTTAAATTGAGGGGTGACAGATATAGAACAGATATCAGAGGGAGATTCTTTACTCAGAGAGTAGTAAGGGCGCGGAATGCTCTGCCTGCAACAATAGTAGACTCGTCAACTTTAGGCAACTAAATGGTCATTGGATAAATATATGGGCAATAGTGGATTAGTATAGGTTAGATGGGCTTCAGATTGGTTTCACAGATTGTGCAACATTGAGGGCCTGTACTGCACTGTAATGTTCTCTGTTTGATGTTCTACATTCTATGTAATCCACAGACCTATATAATAACCTGGGGACCTGGGTTGGAATCCTCACATGGCAGATGGTGGAAGTTGAATTTAATGGGGAAAAGTGAATCTGAAATTAAGAGTTTAATGATGACCATGAATCCATTGTCAATTGTCAGGAAAAGTCCACCTGGTTCAATGATGATTTGAGATGCCGGTGTTGGGCTGGGGTGGACAAAGTTAAAAATCACACAACACCAGGTTATAGTCCAACGGGTTTAATTGGGAGCACTAGCTTTCGGAGCTAGTGGTTGTGAAGGAGCAGCGCTTCGAAAGCTAATGATTCCAATTAAACCCATTGGACTATAACCTGGTGGTGTGTGATTTTTAACTTGGTTCAATGATATGCTTGAGGGAAAGACTCTATCATCCTGACCTGGTCTGGCCTACATGTGACTCCAGACCACAGCTCTTAATTCTTGCTTGCAGTTAGGGATAAGCAATAAATACTGCCTGGTCAGCGATGCCTTCATTCCATGAATGAAAAAAGAAAAAGAAAATCAATCTTTGCATCTCTCATCATCCACACTATAAGCAGATGACAGGTCAGAGTACCTACTCACTCTCTGCTCGCAAATGAGTAACTCATTCCTTTGAACTGTGGTGATTCATGGCCCTGTGACCAAGGTGGTGTTATTTAAGAAGAATTGATGTGGTCATCAATAATTAATTAATTGCAAAACAACCCAGTTCATTTTATGAATAAACTTACCGCCGTAGCAAGGGAAACTGCATCCAATTCAATTTTTCCTAAGTGCCCGCAGAATATAGCGCTGACAATACTTGTGAGAAACATCATCAGCTGACCCAAAAACTGTTAACAAAGGAAATTTGAGTTAAACTAATCAATGCTTTCACTGAAAACAATTATTATCATGGTGAGGTCGAGTAGGTATATTACCTCACTTGAGGTTAATAGAATACTTAACCCCTGTTCAATCAAGAGTGACTAAGCTTTTAGCAGAATTACAAGTCATCATAATAGTTAAACAGCCCCTCTGGCCCTGAAAAAAAAATTGTTTTACAAACGTGGAACCTCATTCATTTGGAAGAAAGTTGTGGCTTTAAATACGATAAATGTTTAAATAATTTTCTGTACTTGCTAATGTATTTCTCAATCCCATGTATGTAACCCAACCTTTGCTTTATGTGAAATGATTTAAATGTAACTTTTATTTCCCATTTACTACAGTGTGCTATTCTGTTTGTCAGGATTCATCCCTCTGACTGATTGAAGAGCACTCCAGCACCTTATCCTGCCTCAGATTCTTCACTGAGAGAGCTGAATTTGAGCTCACAGTGCTGCACGGACAGGCCTAGGAATTGCCTTTTGAAGTGTAATATAGGGTGATGTGTCACTTAGGCAAAAACTATTCTTCCACCACCGACGTCAAATGCTAGGCCAAAGAAACTATTTCTGAATGATATTAGAAAGAATTCGTAAAACGCATACTGTTAAATTGATAAAGTATGTGAAAGAAGTTTAAAGCACAGAAGGGGGAAGCCATTTGGTCCACTGTGTCCATGTTGGTCAACAATGATCTGACTACATTGGTCCCATTTTCCAGCACTGGGCTACTTCAACACAAATGAATAGCTAAATACTGCTCAAATTTCTGGCTTAATTACCCTTTCAAGTATTGAATTTCAGACACTCAACATCCTCTGAGTGAAAGAAAATCTCCTCAAAACTCCTCTTAGCCTTTTACCTCTTACTTAAAATCCATGCCCCTTGGTTATTGATACCGCTACAAAGGAAAAAGGTGCCTTCCTGTCCACCTTATCTCTGCCCCTCATAATCTTATACACCTCTATCAGGCTCCCTCTAAACCTCGCTGCTCCAAGCAAAACAATCATAGCCCTTCCAATCTTGCCTCATAGCTCTGTCCTTCCAACCCAGGCAATATCCTATTAACGTTTCTCTGTACTTTCTCTAGTGCAACCATATCTTCCCAGCAGTGTGGTGATAGAATTGCACATTTCTGGCCTAACCTGCATATTATATTGTTTTAATGTAACCTCCTTGCTGTTGCATTTATGCCTTGACTAATACAGGTAAGCATTCCATATGCCTTTGAAACCACCTTATCTATTACACAGCACCAAGTTATAGTCCAACAGTTTTATTTGGAAGCACTAGCTGTTGGATATAACCTGGTGTTTTGGGTGATTTTTAACTTTGCATACCCCAGTCCAACACTGGTATCTCCAAATCATGACCATATCTACCCAATCTGCTATCTCCAAGGCTCTGTGGGTGTGTTTACCAAAGTCCCTCAGATCTTCAGTACTTTCCAAGGTCCTACCATTCCTAGTGAAATCCCTTGCCTTGTTAACGCTCCCCAAGTGCATGACCTTAAATCTTTTTGGATTGAATTCCATTTGCAACTGCTCTGCACAGCTGACCAGTCCATCGATGTGCAGTTTATGGCTATCCTCCACACTCTTAACAACCGTATCAATATTTGTGTGATCCTCAAACTTCTTCATCATATTCCCTACGTTTAATTCCAACTCATTAGTGGATACCATAAACTTCAAGGGTTCCAGCCTTGAAACTTGCAGAACCCCAGTAGAAACAAATTTCCAGTCATGGTGACTTCCCTCTCCCATCATCCTCTACTCCCCGCCTCTCAGCCGATTTTGGATCCAATGTGCCACTTCACCTTTGAACCCATGGCTTTTCCATTCTTGACCATTGGCCATGAGGAGCCTTATCAAACATTTTGCTAAAGTAAATGTAGGCCACGTAATGCACGATCCTCATCAATACCCTGGTTACCTCCTCAAACCAGGAATATTGAGGATGGAAGTGCATTTGACGATCTTTCGGACACATGATCTCATTATCTGACTTTGTCTATAGGTTAAACATATTTTCCCAGATTGTTAAGTGTTCTCAAGCTACTCAGTTCTTGTACACTGAGCTTCAATGTATAGCAGAGTTTTATTAAAAGGCTTGATATTTGACATGCACTAGTGAGGAATTTAACATTGTTTGAATCTCACACCTGCCAAAATAATCAATGTTTGAACATGTACTGGAAAAATTCCAATTACTTACTTAAATCAATTAATTACTTGTTTACAATGGGCAACTCTATTCTAAGGCTGAATATCGCCAGAAATCAGCTAAGTGTCATTTAGGGTGAGTTTCATGGATAATTTCTTTCCACAAGCCCTATCGAGTATTCTCATTCTAGACCTGCCTCAATACTTATTAACTACATTCCAGTGGCATCCCACTTGTTGAATTTTCCCTTTCAGCACCTTTAGAAGTGCTCACCACAGCCGATACCTCCAAGGATTTCCAGCACCACCTTTGAAGCCCAGCCGGGTATTCAGTCAAGTGATGGCAGTTTTCAGCAGCTGTGCATGGTTCCTATCAATTGCTCCATTGGGACAGACAAAATTGGTACTGCCCCTTCCCCACAGAGCCACCGAGGTCCTGAATGACAGTGTGTGTGTGTGTGTGTGTGTGTATGGGCATTACCTGTGGATGGGTGGTTCCTGAGATGTAGATAACTGGCATCCAAGATGGAGGATCAGAGGAGCAAGTCATGAGTGTTTGCTTGATGAAAGGCTTATGCCCGAAACATTGACTCTCCTGCTTCTTGGATGCTACCTGACCTGCTGTGCATTTCCAGCAGCCCACTCTCGACTCTGATCTACAGCATCTGCTGTCCTCACTTTCTCCTGTGAGTTGGAGTTGCCAGATTACCACTCTGATGTTTGTGTTGGGCATTGTTGCTGCTGGGTTTTTAAAGAGCACATCAATAAAGTGAGATGTTGTAACAATGGTGATCGAAGAGTACAGGGAGAAAGCAGGAGAATGGGGGTTGAGAAACTTAATAGCTGTGATTGAATGGCGGAGCAGATATGAAGGGCTGAATGGCCTAATGTCTGCTCCTATGTCCTATGGTCTTATTGGATGCTAATAGGCCTCTCACCATTCACTGGGGATTCCTATCTCACTATTCCACTGTTGGTTGGGAAACAGGACAATTTGTTCTCGATGTCAGAGATCCCTTAACTGCCAAACTCATGCGATTCTCTCAATTTTCACACCATCGTCTAGGGGAATCAATGGCCAGGAAGACCCCACCCAGTGCTTTACTCTGAAGTGTAAGAAATATGGTTTCAAGCATTACAACTCTTTCTTGATAAAATACACTAATCCCTCATATAAAAATATGCAACAAAGGGATACTTGCTAATTTTACACAAGATGATTTTTAAAAATTGCTGTGTAAATATATGTTGCCTTTGAAGATATATAAGTTTGCAAACTGAATTTGACACACAGAGAGGGCACACAGAAGAAACTATTCAAAATGTCATCGCCATCTTTAAATGGGTTGATTAGAAAATGTTGAAATTGCCGTTTACATAGAGAATTAGTTGCCAACAGAAAATTTGTTTCAGGTTTGGGCCAGAATTTGAAGGCAGCTTGCTGATGAAATCTTGCTTTATTTTAGCAAAGCTTTAGCTTAGCTTTGTAGAACTTCACCAATGTCACTTTTACATTTAACACCAATGAAGAACAGTCCACTTTGTTCATGTTACAAAAACGTTCCAGAATCTGGATGCCGCTGCAAGCATGTTGAGTGTGCCTGCCTGAGCAGGGATCAACGCAAGGATAATCAAAAAACAACAAAGAACTGCAGATGCTGCAGATCTGAATCAAAAACAGCAGAAACTCGACAGGTCTGACAGCATCTGTGGAGAGAAATTTCGGCTCCAGTGACCCTTCTTCAGAACTGTCCTTTGTTTCACAGGTGCTGCCAGACCTGCTGAGTTCCTTCAGCAATTTCTAGTTTTTTTTCCATCAATGCAAGGGTAATGGCATGATCCAGCAACATCAGTTCAATATGGAGTACAAGGCACACACATGTAAAGCTATCTAATTGTAAGCAAATGCAGCCATTCAGAGGCTTCCGCAGAATGTGAGCTGCCCTCTCCTGGATTCACATGTGGGGGCGGGGGTGGGAACTGAGTGAGATTGAAAGTGGACAGCCTGGCTATTAGTGCTGGTGCAGATGGAGGAAAGGTGCTGAGGTGTTTCGAGGGAGTGAAAAGGCAACGCAAAGGGCATGCAGGGTTTGTGGTGTGGGAGGTTGTTGGGGGGAATGAGAGCAAGCTAGGAAAGATGTTAGTGAATTTTCAGATGAGGAAGGACACCACTTTGACTGAGACAACACATCCATCCTAGGACAAGCCAAACAAATCCATAGAAGCATGGCATTCCAACTGGAACTCTATTAACAAACACATCAGTTTCAACCCCATCTACCACCTTCTGAGAAAAATAACAGCAAATGACTTCATCATCACAGGAAATGACATCACTAACCCAAGTAAACCTAGACACATAAATAGAAAGTGGGACATAACACCAAAGCTTCACCAGAGGCTCACTGATTATGTTACCTAGTATGGTGACAAAACATCTGAAAATGAACCTTCCAGCTCATTGAGCAAACTTACATCCAGAGGAAGATGTTGCAGGCAGTAGTGAGGGTGGCAATACCTAGGCTTTGGTGGGAGGCAGGTGCAGCAGCAGAGACAGAGTGAGTGTGAGGTGGCAACGAGAAGTATGTGGTACTTAACTTGCTGGAACAGGAAAGGTCATTGACCTTTTTATGCTACTGCTGGCTGTTTCTCCACAGGCAGCACTGGACCATGTGGTAACCAGGTTGCCAGGGTCTTTTGGTGTAGTCTCCTCTGCCAGTCCTCTGGGAAGAGGATGTCCCTCTTCACCCCCACTCCCTCCACCAGACTACCTTTCTGTGGCGTAAGAAATAGCAGAAATTTGATTTTAAGAATTGATACTTCCACTGAAGATATCATTGGAGAGACCTGTATTCCAGGTTTTAATCCACACGACAATGGATTGGGGAGAATATGGATAATCTGGCTTGTCAAACAAAGACATTTGCAATACTGCAGTTATTTGGAAAAGAGCACATTAATTTCTAATTTATTTTGTTCACTGTATAATAACTATACAGCATCCAGAAAATCTAATTTTCCATATTTTGACTTCTTTATCCGATAATCGCTACATAAACAATTATTAAATCTTTCCAACATTGACATATTTGTCCACTCCAATTCCTCAGTGGTTTTAATTTGTAAATGGATATTATGGTTAGTAAATGCTTGTTTTTTATACTCCACCACACCAGGGTAATAATTTCCACTGCATTGCAATTGAAGCAAATGCTTAGGATTTTAACCTTTAGACAGAACAAGATGTTATTTTATATTAATGGCTTCTGAACCATTAGTGACAAAGACCACTTTCGTAATTACTATAAATTTGAAGAGAAAAGGAGACTTAATAAAAGCAGAATGTTGACACACGATGGTCAATGAGTTAACCAGGAATACCAGGAATGTGTGATATTCATTCTTGGGAAATAGTTGTACTATCAAGTTTGTGTTCATTGCCAATTCCTAATTCCCTGAAAAGTTGGTGACAGTTTAACAGAAATTGCTGTGGACCTTATGTTGATTGCACTAAATGGAGTATTAGACAGGGAATTTCAGAATATTGATCTTATGTTTCAAATGTGGGAAGACTTAAAGGAGTGAAGGTATGTCAGAGAGAGCACAGCCACTACACTGCACTTGTAAACCACAGTGTTCCTAACGTTGATGCAATTAAAATACTGGTCAATGGAAACTTCACCTGCTGATGGCACAAGATTTGGAAACGTGCTTTTCCTCAAACTTGATTTGAGTTGTTAGTCAGTCATGCTCAATAAAACAGATGGAAGACAACGCATGACAGTCACTTTATAAACTTCTTTTATGGGATGTGTGCATTGCTGGCTTGGTATTTATTATCCATTCTCAACATCCCACAATGGAGGTAATGCCAAGCTGTCTCCTCGAACCAGTGCAGTCTGTGAGGCGTAGGTAGACCCACAGTGTTCTTAAGAAGAGACTTCCAACATTTTTCCAATAGAAAATGTTGGAATACTCAAAAGGCCAAGCAGCAAACATGGAAAGAGAAACAGAGCTAGCATTTCAAGTCTGATGACTCTTTTTTAGAGTTGTTCAGTGCATTCTGGACTCAAAACGTTAACTCTATTTCTCTCCCCATAGATGCTGCTAGACCTGCTGAGTTTCTCCAGCAATCTCTGTGTTTGTTTCAGATTTCCAGCAATATTTTAGGTTTTATTAAAAGAGTTAAAGAGACCTGTATATCAGAAGAAAAGCTAGAAAAACATATCAAACAGATTTTTAAGCAAGTACAGAGTCTGGGAAAATGGGGCTTCTCTGGATTTAGTGGAGTATTGAACAAAACAAGGATTTCAAGCAAGTGGCAGTTACATGATTAAAAGGAGGATGAGGTATGGCAGGAGCTAATGAGATAAGTTAGGAAATACAAGCTGGGTCTGCAGAGCTGCAAATGACAACGGTACAATCATTCCTCACTGTCACTGTCGACAAAAATAGGAGAAATGGCTTTAGTAGGAAAACAGTGAACTCAATATTAAACCTGAAAGTTTGAAAAGTATGGAATTAACACTAATGCGCATGTTTGCAAGCCATTCAATAATGTACTAATCTCCCAATCCCAAAATCATTAACACAGTTTATCATGAACGTGTGCAGAGAGGAAATCTTGCTCATCATGATTTCATTACAGTTAGCAACAATGCATTCATAATCACAGTGAATATATTTTCCTGTAGTTTTTAATCGAGATGCAAACTTATAACTAAATAAGAAAAACTCACCACTGGCACAGCAATTTGTGTAAGACTTTTTGCCTCCTGCCAGAAGTTCACTGGTATAGTTCCCCTCATCTTCCTCAGGAATAAATTCCTACAGATTCCAGATACTTGGGGAATGGTGTTTGAGGTAGCTGGCAGCAAATCTGCCATTTTTTGCCAGTTTTCCGTGAGCCTTAGAGAACTATCAGCCAACTGTAGCACCTCTCTCCCTCAGATCTCTACGCCAGTTTAATATAAAGTTTCAATTTTAAATCAGTTACCACAACTGGACTTTGCACAGGGCCGTACTCCTCACAAGCAGAACATTTTTCTTATTCCTTCTGTGATTGCAATTTGTAGGCAGAAGGATGTTAATTTTAAACTGATGATTTCCTAGCTATTTCTTGATATCTAACAGATAAGGGATATTTCACACTCTGGTCAACACTGCCTGTGAGCCAGTGTGACATGTAATTAAGAGTCCATCAACCATGGGTTATTTTAATCTTCATAAAGATTGGGGTTATCAGATTGGCAGAATTCATAAAGCATATTCTGAGATGATTTCCGAAAATGATATGTTGCGGAGCCAACCATGGATCAGGCTAATTTGGATCTTGTAATGTGCAGTGAGGTAATTTTCATAAATATTGGTCAGAGTGAAAGTTCCACCAAGAAACAGTGATCATAACATGGTAGAATTTGGTATTCAGCTTTAGAGGGAGGAACTTAGGTCATAAAGAACAGTGTTCAGCTTAAATAAAGTTAAAAATCATTCAACACCAGGTTATAGTCCAACAGGTTCATTTGGAAGCACTAGCTCTGTCCAACCCAGTCCAACACCAGCACCTCCACATCACAACTTAAATAATTACAAAGGAATGAAGGAAAGAGCTGGCTGGAGTGGACTGGGAAAGTGATTTAACAGCAAAGACAGTTGAGGAAAATGGCAGTTCTTTTTAAGAAAATAGGTGGTAAAGTGGAGCTGAGGATTATCAGTTCAGTCATGATCTCTTTGAATTGTGAAACAGACTTAATGGGCTGAATGGTCACTTCTGTCCCTACATCTAATGGCATGGGATACACATCTTCCAGGGGTTCATTCTGAAATTTGATAGGCAGAAGGCAGGTTAGACCGTGGCAACAGACCAGCAGAAGACTTTTATCTTCTTGAATTCAAACTAAGGGCTATTATCTCACAAGTTTCTATGGATGTGTAATGAATCACAAAATCCCTGCAGTAAAGAAGCAGACCATTCAGCCCTTCAAACCTACAACAGTTCCCCCAAAAAGCATCCCACCAAGACCTAGTCCTGCATTTTCCAATGGCTAATCCACCTAGTCTACACATCCCTGAACACAATGAATAATTTCCTATGGCCAATCCACCTGACATGCACACCTTTGGACTGTGGGAGGAAACCGGAGCACCCTTGAGTGAATTAGTTCCATGATGAAACATTGGTGAGGAACACAGTTTACATGTTGTCATGCAGCAAGCCGAGAATGATGGTGAATGTTTGTGAACAGCTAATGTTAAGAAGGAAGCTCCATCGTTCCACTTAGTAAGTGAGTCGAAAGTCTATGTGAGATTGCAGAAGGCTATGTGTCAATGTTACTGTTGTTCTCCGTATTTTTTCTGAACTTGTCTTGCTGTGAAGATCATGCCCACTGGGTCTCATGATGGAAGTGTCTGCATTATACTCTGGGAGGATCTCTTCAGTCATTGACAGGAGTTGATTGAGGAAGGGTTTTGCAATGAGTATCCCTGTGGTGGATAGTTACTGCAATCAGTCATCTCTCCTTTTTTGAAGATGGTCATAATTAAGGTGTCTTGGAGACCTGGTGGCATGCTCTCCCTCTTCGAGTTGAGGGAGTTTGTTCAGGCCAATTGTCCTTCTCTGCCATTTTCCAGCGAGCGATTCATCTGCATTGGCAGCCTTGTTGGTTCTCAGTTGTCAGGGTGCCTTTCCAACCTCCTGCTGAGCTGCGGTTGTGCTGAGGTGTATCATGCTGTGGGAGTAGGTCAAGGGCATCCATGATGAGGATCGAGTCATGGTTGAGTAGTTCTTTGAAGTGTTCTTTCTATCAGGTTGCCAGGGTTGGAGGATTTGAGCTATAGGGAGAGGCTGAATAGGCTGGGGCTGTTTTAGACAATAATAGACAATAGACAATGGGTGCAGGAGTAGGCCATTCAGCCCTTCGAGCCTGCACCGCCATTCAATATGATCATGACTGATCATTCCTAATCAGTATCCGCTTCCTGCCTTATCTCAATAACCCTTGATTCCACTATCTTTGAGAGCTCTATCCAACTCTTTCTTAAATGAATCCAGAGACTGGGCCTCCACTGCCCTCTGGGGCAGAGCATTCCACACAGCCACCACTCTCTGGGTGAAGAAGTTTCTCCTCATCTCTGTCCTAAATGGTCTACCCTGTATTTTTAAACTGTGTCCTCTGGTTCGGCACTCACCCATCAGCGGAAACATGTTTCCTGCTGCCAGAGTGTCCAATTCTTTCATAGTTTTCTCTGGAGTATTGGAGGCTAAGGGGTGATCTTACAGAGGTTTATAAAATCTTGAGGGGCATGGATAGGGTAAATAGACAAGGTGTTTTCCCTGGGATGGTGGAGTCCAAAACTACAGAGCATAGTGTAGGGTAAGAGGGGAAAGACAGTTTTTCAAACAGAGGGTGGTGTGTGTATGGAATGAGCTGTCCGAGGAAGTGGTGGAGGCTGGTACAATTACAACATTTAAAAGGCATCTGGATGGATATATGAATAGGAAGAGGGGTTAGAGGGATATGGGCCAGGTGCTGGCAAATGGGATGAGATTAGGTTAGTATATCTTGTCAGCATGGACAGGTTGGCATGAAGGGTCTGTTTCTGTGCTGTACATCTCTATGACTCTATGTACGAACTTCCTTTCTGTCTTTCTCAAGTATTTGTACAGAAGTGATACATGGTACATGTGTTATGATCTGTAACCCCTTGTTTTGGGCCTGTCTCTGTGTTATAAGAATTCTGTGATTTAAAGATCTGATTGTAACCTCAAATCTTCATTTTTACCTACCCCGATAACTTTTCACCGAACTTGCTGCTTTTGCCCCAATAAGTTCAAAGACTCTGCTACCATTGTTTTTTGGAGAGTTCCAAAGCTCTCCAAGAGAATGATGAAAGATAAGAATGTTGGCACGGTGGCTCAGTGGTTAGCACTGCTGCCTCACAGCACCTGGGACCCGGGTTTGATTCCAGCCTCGGGCTATTGTCTGTGTGGAGTCTGCACATTCTCCCCGTGTTTGCGTGGGTTTCCTCCGGGTGCCCTAGTTTCCTCCCACAATCCAAAGATGAGCAAGTCAAGTGGATTGGTCATGGAAAATTGTCCCGTAGTGTCTTGGGATGTGCAGATTAATTTAGATTAGCTTTGGGGAAAAGTTGGGGGGCATGGGTTTGGTTGGGATGCCCTTTGAAGGGTTGATGCAGACATGATGGGCTGAATGGCTTCTTTCCACGCTGTAGGGATTCTATAGGAGTCAATGAATTCCTGCAGAGCAGTTAGATCTCTTTTTCACATGGGAGAGGGTGCAGGGGGGAGGGGGAAAGAAGCCCATTGTTGAGGAGAGTTAGCCCAGTGTGGTGGAGAGTGGTCACTGAAGTAACATCAGCGGGGTAGGCCCAGTAGTGAAAGATAGAGACTGAGGATCAGCAAGGTTTTCATTGGCTGGGACCAGAGCTGGCAGCAATGAAGCATTGGTGGGAGGGCACCATGGCAACATCAGCCGTGGTGATAATCTCCAATGTCAGTTTGCCCGTCACGGGCATTGGTGAAGGTACACTGGTCCAGCGGCAAAATATTTTGCCTGAGGATGAGCGACTTTGACATTAGTTGGGTCTGGTGAGGCAGTGGTACTTCTGAGCAACACAGAGAATGTACATAGGTGGACTTCTCTTTCAGCTATATCGTTTCATTTTCTCTTCTTCTTAAACTATCAAAATGGTGCCCATTTATCTTGACAAGTGAAAATTTTTCACTGTATTTTATTGTATTTCACTGTCGAGTACTTGTGACAATAAATCATTCATTCATTCATTCAAGGGCCATCCCCTTATTTTGAAACAGTAATCCCGTTGTTCTAGATTCTCTCATAAGAAGAAACATCCTTTCCACACCTCCCCCACCAAGACCCCTTAGAAACCCATTTACTTCGAAAACAGGGTTAACATCTCACATCCAATATGATGCTTTGGAACTGAAGAAAGGATGGAAATGTGCTGGATTTTATGCTGTTAACTTGATTAATAATTAAGCCAATCAAAGATAGTCATGGGAAGTTGTCTGTGGAGTCAGAGGAGATGGGGAAATGATAAATTAATATTTTTTGTCAGTATTCACGCTAGAAAAAGACAATGTTGTCGAGGAGAATACTGAGATACAGGCTACGAGACTAGATGGTCTTAAGGTTCACAAGGAGGAAGTGTTAGCAATTCTGGAAAGTGTAAAAATAGATAAGTTTCCTGGGCTGGATGGGATTTATCCTAGGATTCTCTGGGAAGCCAGGGAGGAGATTGCTGACCCTTTGCCTTTGATCTTTATGTCGGCTTTCTCAACATGAATAGTGCCAGCAAACTAGAGAATAACAAATGTTGTTCCCTAGTTCAAGAAGGGGAGTAGAGATAACTGTGGTAATTATAGGACAGCGAGTCTTGCTTTGGTTGTGGTAAAGTGTTGGAAAAGGTTATAAGAGATAGGATTTATAATCATCTGGAAAGGAATAAGTTGATTAGGGATAATCAACATGGATTTGTGAAGAGTAGGTCATGCCTCACAAACTTTATTGAGTTCTTTGAGAGGGTGACCAAACAGGTAGATGAGGGTAAAGCGAATGATATGGATTTCAGTAAGGCGTTTGATAAGGTTCCCCATGGTAGGCTATTGTACAAAATACAGAAGCATGGGACTGAGGGTGATTTAGCAGTTTGGATCAGAAATTGGCTAGTTGAAAGAAGACAAAAAGTGGTGGTTGATGGGAAATATTCATCCTGGAGGTCAGCTACTAGTGGGATACCACAAGGATCTGTTTTGGGTCCACGACCTTGATGAGGGTGTAGCAGTAAATTTGCAGATGACACTAAGGTCGGTAGAGTTGTGGATAACACAGAAGGATGTAATAAGTTACAGAGGAATATAAATAAGCTGCAGAGCTGGGCTGAGAGGTGGCAAATGGTGATTAATGAGGAAAAGTGTGAGGTGATTCACTTCAGAAGGAGCAAGGAATGCAGAGCACTGGGTTCATGGTAAGATTCTGTCATGTAGATGAGTAGAGGGATCATGGTGTCCAGGTATATAGATCCCTGAAAGTTGCCACCCAGGTTGAAAGGGTTGTTAAGAAGACTTGTGGTGCATTAGCTTTTATTGGTAGAGGGATTGAGTTTCAGAACCATGAGGTCATGCTGCAGCTGTACAAAATATTGGTGTGGCCGCACTTTAAGTATTGCATACAGTTCTGGTCACCGCATTATAGGAAGGATGTGGAAGCTTTGGAAAGAGTTCAGAGGAGTGTTACTAGGATGTTACCTGGTATGGAGGGAAGGTCTTACGAGGAAAGGCTGAGGGATTTGAAGCTGTTTTTGTTAGAGAGGAGAAAGTTGAGAGGTGATTTAGTTGAGACATATAAAATAATCAGAGGATTAAATCGGGTGGACAGTGAGAGCCTTTTTCCTCGGATAGTGATGGCTGGCAGGAGGTGGCATAGCTTTAAATTGAGGGGTGATAGATTCAGGACACATATCAGAGGTAAGTTCTTTACTCAGAGAGTAGTAGGAGCATGGAATGCACTACCTGCAACAGTAGTAGACTCACCAACTTTAAGGGCATTTAAATGGTCATTGGATAAACATATGGATGATAATGGAATAGTGTAGGTTAGATAAGTTTCAGATTGGTTTCACGGGTCGGCGTAACATTGAAGACCGAAGGGCCTGTACTGCACAGTAATGTTCTATGTTCGATGTTTAATAGTTGTGATACTCTTAACTGTTAGGTTCTATTAAGTAATTTGGTCAAATACCAGACACTAGGCAAGTGGAAAAGGCTAATTAAAAGGCAAAATTCAAACAGTACTTAAATTTAATCAAATTGAAGGAATGAATTTCACTTACCAAAACGTTGTTGCTTATTGCATAATTCTGAAATATATCTTTCATCAAAGGAAGCTTTGGACCAATGGCAGGACTAGCTTTGTTAGTTCATTCTTTGGATAACATCTGTAATGTTAAATAAAATTTATTTGATCTGAAGTGTAATTTGGAGTTTTTGACTGAGAGACAAAATGTCAACCTGAGAATGTATTCTAATTTTTAAAAAATATGGAAGAACTGTGGATGCTGTAAATCAGAACCAAAGACAGAAATTGGTGGAAAAACTCAGTAAGTCTGGCATCCGTGGAGAGAAATCAGAGTTAATGTTTCAGGTTGAGTGGCCCTTCCCCAGAACTGATGGTAGCTAGAAAAATATTGGAAATGTTGGAACTGATGGAAGCAAGGAAAACATTTCCCTAGTTGTCATCAGTTCTGAGGAAGGGTTGCTCAGCCTGAAACGATAACTCTGATTTCTCTCCCTGGATGCTGCCAGACTTGCTGAGTTTTTCCACCAATTTCTGTTTTAGTTTGTGGTTGTATCTTTCTGCTTGAGGTTATTCCCAACGGCTCAGTGAAATAGCACAGAATGGCATCTTTCTGATGTGGATCAAGTGATGATCCAAAAGACTTGGTGAAGATTTGTTGATTGTTCAGTCACTTGGTTACAAATACAAGAGAAAAACAATCAGGGTCTCAAATAATGCTTTCATTTTCATGTGTCAGCACTAATAGCCTATGAAAAAAGGATTGGTTGGAGTTTTTGTTAAAAAATACATTCTTGGCAAAAAGCGTGTAATTAGGCCAGATTATAATTTATAGGAATAAAAGCAGTCACATTCTTGGATATGAATGAAACGTTGCACTGGTGGGTTCATTCACCCACAATGTCTCAAACCAGTTACAGCTATTGGCACACATTAATATAAAATGACACAACTTCTGTTCATTACTATAATGCAATCATGCCCAATAGCATTGTTTTTATCTTGCATGGTCCTTATTGGCCCTGAATACTAGCCAGCATGATGACAGCATCAAAAAGTAATTATGACTTAACATTCACAGCACAGAATTAGGATTAGGTTTTATTGAACTCAAGTGGAGGGGTACAGGAGTACAGTGAAAAGTTTCCAATGTAGCCATTTATTGCGCCATATTGTCAGTACAGAAGTGCCTAGGAACTAAATCTTAAGTATAAATGAGAAAAGTAAAGAAATAAAGTTAAATGTTCAGCATCACAGTTTTTCTAAATCAGAGAAATAGAAACAAAAGATAAAAGCAGACAGAGCAGGCCTTAGTTTCAATTGTTAAAGCTGGTATTTATGCTGCACAATCTATTTTAGTGCTTCCTAACGTTTGTCACTCTGACCCCATTTAGATGATTAAAAATGGCCTCCGTCCCTTGATGAACATTTGGGAGGGTGGGGGAGTTTGGTGGGGTGGTGGGGGAGGGAAGATCTTTGAGAGCAGGGAAGGAGTATTGACTGTTGCTGTTTTAGAGCTCGTAAATGTAGAACAATTAATGCAGATCTCATAGAAACCTATAATATTTTACCAGGAATAGACAGGGTAGATGCTGGAAAGATGTACCCAATGCTGGGGTAGTCCAGACCAGGTGTCTCAGTTGAAAGATAAGGGTTAATCCATTTGGTACTGATATGGCGCACAACAAGAATAGTAAAGGATGGCAATGCTATAGGATTTGGGCAACGTTGGAGGAGTGGGATGGCATTGGGGGGGGGGATGTCATTGATAAAGAATGTTCACTAGTCAGAGCAGAAGAGTGTTGGGGTAATTGTTGAAATTGTGTAGGGGCAATTGAAACAGGTCAGGGCAATAAAGATGGTAGGATGATGAAGGGGGAGGGGGTGACATATTTTCTCAACAACCGATTCGGAGATGTTCTTACAGGGAGTCCTCAATTTATGAGCATCCAACCTACAAACACTTATACCTTTAGCCACAATCCCAGAACTGTAGATGCTGTAAACTAGAAACAAAGACAGAAATTGCAGGAAAAGCTCAGCAGGTCTGCTCTGTCTGTTTTTATCTTTTGTTTCTATTTCTCTGATTTAGAAAAACTGTGATGCTGAACATTTAACTTTATTTCTTTACTCTTCTCATTTAAACCTAAGATTTTGTTCCTAGGCACTTCTGTACTGGAACATCTTTCAGCAGGTCTGGCAGCATCTATGGAGAGAAATCGGAGTTAACATTTCAGAACCAACATACAAACCACTATTTTATATTGGCCTGAATTAACTAACAGGAAGCAAAGAGTGGAGATAAATGAATGCTTTTCTGGTTGGTGATCAGTGACTAATGGTGTGCATCAGGGATCGAAATTGGGACCACAAATATTTACAATTTATATAGATGATTTGGAGTTGGGGACCACGTGTAGTGTGTCAAAGTTTGCAGATGACGCTAAGATAAGTGGCAGAGCAAAGTGTGCAGAGGACTCTCAAAGTTCACGGAGGGATATATATATATATAATTGAAGTGAGTGGGCAAAGGTCTGGCAGATGGAATACAATGGAATACCATTCCTGATGAAGGGCTTTTGTCCGAAATGTCGCTATTCCTGCTCCTCGCCTGCTGCCTGACCTGCTGTGCTTTTCCAGCACCACTCTAATCTTGACTGAGATGGAGTACAATGTTGATAAATGTGAAGTCATCTATTTTGGTAGGAGTAACACTAAAAAGGATTATAACGTGAATGGTAAAAGGTTGCAGCATGCTGCCATGCAGAGGGACCTGGGTGTCCCTGTGCATGAATCGCAGACGGTTAGTCTGCAGGTACAACAAGTAATTAAGAAGGAAAATGGGATATTGTCCTTCATTGCAAAAGAGATTGAATTTAAAAACAGGGAGGTTATGTTGCAGCTGTACAGGGTGCTGGTGAGGCAACACCAAAGGTGCCCCTTAGGTCTCTTTTATATCTTTCCCCTCTCACCCTAAACCTATGCCATCTCGTTCTGGACTCCCCTACCCCTAGGAAAAGATTTTATTTACCCTATCCATGTCCCTCATGATTTTATAAACCTCTATAAGGTCATCCCTCAGCCTCTGATGCTCCAGGGAAAATGGCTCCAGCCTGTTCAGCGTCTCCCTATAGCTCAAATCCTCCAACCCTGGCAACATCCTTGTAAATCTTTTCTGAACCCTTTCAAGTTTCACAACATCTTTCTGATAGGAAGGAGACCAGAATTGCACGCAATATTCCAACAGTGGCCTAACCCATGTCCTGTACAGCCACAACATGACCTCCCAATTCCTATACTCAATGCTCTGATCAATAAAGGAAAGCATACCAAATGCCTTCTTCACTATCCTATCTACCTGTGACTCTACTTTCTAGGAGCTTTGAATGTGCAATCCAAGGTCTCTTTGTTCAGCAACACTCCACTTACTATTCAGTGTATAAGTCCTGCTCTGATTTGCTTTTCCAAAATGCAGCACCTCACATTTATCTAAAGTAAACTCCATCTGCCACTCCTCAGTCCATTGGCCCATTTGATCAAGATCCCATTTTAATCCGAGGTAAATTTCTTCGCTATCCACTACGCCTGCAATTTTGGTGTCATCTACAAACTTACTAACCATATCTCCTACGTTCATATCCAAATCATTTGTATAAATGACGAAAAGTAGTGGACCCAGCACCGATCCTTGTGGCACTCCACTGGTCACAGGCCTCCAGTCTAGAATACAACCCTCCACCACCACCCTCTGTCTTCTACCTACAAACCAGTTCTGTATCCAAAATGGCTAGTTTTCCCTGTATTCCATGAAATCTAACCTTGATAACCAGTCTACCATGGGGAACCATGTCGAACACCTTACTGAAGTCCACATAGATCACATCAATAATCCTCTTTGTTACTTTTTCAAAAAACTCAATCAAGTTTGTGGGACATAATTTCCCACACACAAAGCCATGTTGACTATTCATGCTGACTTGCCTTTCCAAATACATGTACATCCTGTCCCTCAGGATTCCCTCCAACAACTTCCCCACCACCGAGGTCAGGCTCACTGGTCTATAGTTTCCTGGCTTGTCCTTACCACCCTTTTTAAACAGTGGCACCACGTTAGCCAACCTCCAGTCTTCCGGCACCTCACCTGTGACTATCGATGATACAAATATCTCAGCAAGGGGCCCAGCAATCGCTTCTCTAGCTTCCCAAAGAGTTCTAGGTTACACCTGATCAGGTCCTGGAGATTTATCCACTTTTATGCGTTTCAAGACATCCAGCACCTCCTCTACTGTAATATGACATTTTTCAAGATGTCACCAACTATTTTCCCACATTCTACATCTTCCACGTCCTTGTCCACAGTAAACACTGATGTAAAATACTTGTTTAGTATCTTTCCCATCTCCTGCGGCTCCATACAAAGGCCACCTTGCTGATCTTTGAAGGACCCTATTCTCTCCCTGGTTACGCTTTTGTCCTTAATGTATTTATAGAAACCTTTTGGATTCTCCTTAACCCTATTTGCCAAACCTATCTCATGTCCCCTTTTTGCCCTCTTGATTTCCCTCTTAAGTATACTTCTACTGGCCTTTATACCCTTCGAAAGATTCACTCAATCTCTCCTGTCTATACCTGACATATGCTTCCTTCTTTTTATTAACCAAAACTTTAACTTCTTTTGTCATCCAGCATTCCCTACATCTACCAGCCTTTCCTTTCACTATAACAGGAATATACTATCTCTGGACTCTCGTTATCTCATTCCTAATAAGGGATAGCATTACTGCTGCACTTAGGGAGGATATTCCTGGGAATACATCCTGGGGTTATTTGGGTGGAACTGAGAAATAAAAAGGGATGCTCACCTTATTGGGATTGTATAGTCAGTGGGAAATTGGAAAACAAATACACGGATTGTGTATTGAGTCGGAAGAGATAGGAGAGATCTTGAATGAGTACTTTTCTTCAGTATTTACAAATGAGAGGGACCGCATTGTTGAAGAGGAGAGTATGAAACGGACTGGTAAGCTAGAAGAGATACTTGTTAGGAAGGAAGATGTATTGGGCATTTTGAAAAACTTGAGGATAGACAAGTCCCCCGGGCCTGACGGGATATATCCTAGGAATATGTGGGAAGCAAGAGAGGAAATTGCAGAGCCGTTGGCAATGATCTTTTCGTCTTCACTGTCAACGGGGGTGGTACCAGGGGACTGGAGAGTGGCAAATGTTGTGCCCCTGTTCAAAAAAGGGAATAGGGATAACCCCGGGAATTACAGGCCAATTAGTCTTACTTCGGTGGTAGGCAGAGTAATGGAAAGGGTACTGAGGGATAGGATTTATGAGTATCTGGAAAGACACTGTTTGATTAGGGACAGCCAGCACGACTTTGTGAGGGGTAGGTCTTGCCTTACAAGTCTTACTGAATTCTTTGAGGAGGTGACCAAGCATGTGGATGAGGCTAGAGCAGTGGATGTAGTGTACATGGATTTTAGTAAGGCATTTGATAAGGTTCCCCACGGTAGGCTTATGAGGAAAGTCAGGAAGCATGGGATAGTGGGAAATTTGCCAGTTGGATAGAGAACTGGCTAACCGGTCGAAGTCAGAGAGTGGTGGGAGATGGTAAATATTCAGCCTGGAGCCCAGTTACAAGTGGAGTTCCGCAGGGATCAGTTCTGGGTCCTCTGCTGTTTGTAATTTTTATTAATGACTTGGAAGAGGGAGTCAAAGGGTGAGTCAGTAAATTTGCAGACGATACGAAGATTGGTGGAGTTGTGGATAGTGAGGAGGGCTGTTGTCGGCTGCAAAGGGACTTAGATATGATGCGGAGTTGGGCTGAGGAGTGGCAGATGGAGTTTAACCCTATCAAATGTGAGGTTGTCCATTTTGGAAGGACAAATAAGAATGAGGAATACAGGGTTAAAGGTAGGGTTCTTAGTAAGGTGGAGGAGCAGAGGGATCTTGGGGTCTATGTTCATAGCTCTTTGAAAGTTGCCACTCAGGTGGATAGAGCTTGTAAGAACGCCTATGGTGTATTAATGTTCCTTAGCAGAGGGATTGAATTCAAGATTCGTGAGGTGATGTTGCAGCTGGAAAGGACTTTGGTAAGGCCACATTTGGAGTACTGTGTGCAGTTCTGGTCCCCTCACTTTAGGAAAGATGTGGAAGCTTTGGAGAGGGTGCAGAGGAGATTTATCAGGATGTTGCCTGGAATGGAGAATAGGTCGTATGAGGATAGGTTGAGAGTGCTAGGCCTTTTCTCATTGGAACGGCAAAGGATGAGGGGTGACTTGATAGACGTTTATAAGATGATCAGGGGAATAGATAGAGTGGACAGTCAGACACTTTTTCCCTGGGTACAACAGAGTGTTACAAGGGGACATAAATTTAAGGTGAAGGGTGGAAGCTATAGGGGGGATGTCAGGGGTGGGTTCTTTCCCAAGAGAGTGGTGGGGGCATGGAATGCACTGCCTGTGGGAGTGGCAGAGTCAGAATCATTGGTGGCCTTTAAGCGGCCATTGGATAGATACATGGATAGGTGCTTAAGCTAGGACAAATGTTCGGCGCAACGTCGTGGGCCAAGGGCCTGTTCTGTGCTGTATTGTTCTATGTTCTAAATTTGTAAGGAGGTTTACAATTTTCCAGCCGTTTTCCATTTCCCAGCCGTCCCTTTACCTGTGAACCTTTTGAAAGATCTTGTACAATAGCATCAAAATTAACCCTTCTCCAATTTAGAACTTCAACTTTTAGATCTGGTCTATTGTCTCCTATCACTATTTTAAAACTAATAGAATTATGGTCGCTGGCCCCAAAGTGCTCCCCCATTGACACCTCAGTCACTTGCCCTGCTTTATTTCCTAAGAGTAGGTCTCGTTTTGCACCTTCTCTAGTTGGTACATCCACATAGTGAATCAGAACATATTCTTGTACACACTTACATTCCTCTCCATCTAAACCCTTAACACTATGGCAGTCCCAGTCCATGTTTGGAAAGTGAAAATCCCCTACCATAACCACCCTATTATTCTTATAGATAACTGAAATGTCCTCACAAATTTGTTTCTCAATTTCCCACAGACCATTAGGACCTCTATAATACAATCCCAATAAGGCAATCAACCCTTTCTTATTTATCAGTTGTACCCAAGTAACTTGCCTGGAAGTATTTCTGAAAATATCCTTCCTCAGCACAGCTGTAATGCTATCCCTTATCAAAAACGCCACTCCCCCTCCTCGCTTGCCTCCCCTTTCTATCCTTCCTGTAGCATTTATATCCTGGAATATTAAGCTGCCAGTCCTGTCCATCTCTGAGTAATGTTTCTTTAATTGCTATGATATCCCAGTCCCATGTTCCTAACCATGCCCTGAGTTCATCTGCATTCCCTGTTAGGCCTCTTGCATTGAAATAAATACAGTTTTCTTTATCAGTCCTACCTTGTCCCTGCCTGCCCTGACTGTTTGACTCGCCTTTGTTCTCAACTGTACCAGTCTCAGATTAAAATTTTTCCTCACTATCTTCCTGGGTCCCAAACCCCCCAAAGCTACTAGTTTAAATCCTCCCGAGCAGTTCTAGCAAATCTCCCTCCCAGTATATTAGTCCCCTCCCAATTTTGGTGCAATCCGTCCTTCTTGTACAGAGCACTTTTACCCCCAGAAGAGATTCCAATGACCAAAAATGTGAATCCTTCTCCCATACACCAGCTCCCCAGGCACACATCCATGTGCTCTCTCCTTCTATTCCTACGGTCACTAGCACCAGGAGTAATCCAGATATTACTACCCTCGAGGACCTCCTTTTTAAATTCCTGCCTAACGTTCTGTATTCTCCCTTCAGAATCTCATCCTTTTCCCTTCCTATGTCGTTGGTTCCAATGCATACAAAGACCTCCTGCTGGGCCCTCTCCCCCGTGAGAACATTCTGCACCCTCTCTGAGACATCCTTGATCCTGGCACCAGGGAAACAACACACCATTCTGATTTTTCTCTGCTGGCCACAGAAACGTCTGTCTGTACCTCTGACTAGAGAGCCCACTGTCACAATTGATTGCTTTGAACCCCACATACCCCTCATTACATTAGGGCCTGTCTTGATGCCAGAAATTTGGCAGTGTATGTTACTGTGATGGATGAGGCCCAATCACTCAAAACATTCTTGAGGAGGCAGCCCAGACCCTAACTTTGCAATTTGCTTTGGTAAGTGTACAGTGAAAATTACCCGGAGTAAGATAGCTAGGTTGACTGCAAGGTTTTAAAACAACAAAAAATTACAGAACGAAACGCAAAGAACAGAATAAAGAATACCTACCGAACTCAGTCTATCCAAACTAGACTTAATTATGCTTTTCTGAATATGCACAACAGTCCCAATAAACAAACCCCTTAAACACTCTAACAGTGAAACAAAGGCTTACAGGTTGAAGTGAGAAGGGCAGAAGGAGAGAGAGTTTAGCGGTCTGTTTCCACACACCCCCCAGCTGAACGCCCTAACTAGTTCTGGATTGAACTGTCCAGCTAGAGATCTCGCCACCCCCCCTGGATGTATACAGGTTATTTCTAAAAACATAAAAGCTTTGGGCTAAAGACTCATCTGTTTACATATAAACAAAAAGACCTTTCATCTCTGTACTACACCCAGCCGTTTCGAAGCCCGGACTGTTGATCACCCTTCTGAGAAAAAAAAACCAAGGATACAGTATTCTTGAGAAAAGGATCAGCTTTTAGAAACAAGGACCAGCTTTATGACACTACATTCCCCTGAGAATCTATCAGCCCCTATATTTTCCAAAGCAGCACACTTGTTTTAAATAGGGATAGCCACAGAAGACTCCTACACTACCTGCCTCCCTCTTTTACCTTTCCTGGAGTTAACCTGTCTATGTGACTGTATCCGCAAATTTACTCCCTTCCTATAACTGCATCCATCACATCCCCTTGCTCTTGTAAATACTTCATTGCCTCTGTCACCCCAATAGATCCATTCGATATGATAGGATTTGCAGTCAAAGACACTTCCTGCAGATATAATTTTCAGTAACATGTAAACTCTCCCTAAACTCCCACATCTGACAAGAAGAGCATGTCACTGTATTAAAGGCCAACTTTGCTCCTTCACAATCTACAGACCCAGAAAATAGCACTGTTCTTTTGCTTTGAATTAAAACAGTGTTTTGGGCTAACTTAGTACTTATAGTTTATAAGTTTAAAATGTAATCAAGAGACAGATTTCAATAAAACATATAATCAAGAAAGAACTCAGTCTACTGTTGACTTACAGCAAGGTTACATGTTAGAAACTATGCACTTATCTGTTCTTGTGCTGTGAGCTCTCCCACAAGATCAGTTGTGAATTTCGCTGTTTGTTCAGTTTTCCTAGACACACACCTATGTCCAGAGATACATGAATTCAAACAGCAAAGGCAATAACAGCGCAGATTCACTGCTGTTAGCAGTGTAGGTTTCTTTCTCTCTCTCTCTCCTTCACTGACCATGTGCTGCCTTTTGTCTGTCCTTCTCCCTTTTAAACGTGCTGTTGTTTTTTTTCTCCAAAGTCCCAAAACAATGCAACAGCATATAAAACAGTAATTGCTGCTCCTGGGATTCAAGGAAATCACCTCCAACACCTAAAATACCTCAAAAAAGGAGCAGCTCTTACAGCCACAATTTTGTCCCATCCTCCACCTTGGATAAATCATCTTATTCTAAGGAAGGCTTACTTGACCCGAAATGTTAACTCTGATTTCTCTCCACAGATGCTGCTAGACTTGCTCAGCCTTTCCAGCAGTTACTGTTTTTGTTACTGAGCCACTGGGGAGACAGCCAGTGTTTTATAAATATTTATACATCACTCTCGCTGTCAGAACACACTTGAGACACTTGTTGCATTACTACGTGATAGAGGTTGAAATGAGGCAAGAGAGGTTGAGATCTGGGAAGGAGTTACAATGCAAAGAGCATCGTTAGATGAAGGCACAGCCACCAGTGTTGGCGAGCGATTAAAACTGGGAAGTCCAAAGAGAGGACCAGAGACCAGACCGAGAGTGGGGCTTGGAAGGATTGAACAGGTGAGGCAATGAAAAGAAAAGTTTCAGAATCGAGGTCTTAACAGCCCGCATTGGCAGCCTGCAGATTGTGCATTTTTTGAGCAAAATTGAATGTATCTGCAAATATAATTCTGCAAATACAAATTCACCCCATAGACTTATATGTGTGTGCGTGTGTGTGTGAGAGAGAGAGCATGTGAGCGTGTGCATGTGATTTTTGAGTGCACATGAGAGAGTGTGTGTGTGTTTGAAAGCTTGGCAAAGTGTGTGTGTGGGTATGAAGGAGTATAAGCCTGTGAGAGGGTGTGTGTGTGGGTGAGTGTGGGGGTGTGTATGTGTGTGTATGAAAGACAGCGTGTGTATGAGAGGGGCTCTGCGTGAGTGTGTGAGTATGTAAGCGTGTGTGAGTATGTGTGTGTGAGACAGAGAGAGAGAGAGAGAGAGAGAGTATCGTGCAGTGAGGTCACCTGTAGTGTGACATGAATCTGAGATCCCAGTTGAGGCCATCCTTATGGGTTCCAAACTTGGCTATCAGCCTCTGCTCGGCTACTTTGCATTGTTGTCTGTCCCAAAGTCTGTGTTGGAGGATGGTCACCCGAAGATCTGAGGCCGGATGTCTCTGATCGCTGAAGTGTCCCCAACTGGGATAGAACACTCCTGCCTGGTGATCGTTGCGCGGTGTCTATTCATCTGTTGTCGTAGCGTCTGCTCAGTCTCACCAATATACCATACCTCAGGGCATCCTTGCCTGCAGCATATGAGATAGACAACATTGGCTGAGTCACACGAGTACCTGCTGCATACACCGTGTACATGACAGGCCTCAGTTGGGACCTTGGGTTCATGTCACACTACAGGTGACCCCACTACACTATAGACATAGACACACACACACACACACACACCCCACATACACCCTCTCACAGGCTTATACTTCACTACACCCACACACACACTTTACAAAACCTTCACACACACACAAACACACACTCTCACACATGCCCTCACACTCACACATACTCTCTCATGTTCGCACACACACATATAAGTCTATGGGGTGAATTTGTATTTGCAGAATTATATTTGCAGATACATTCTATTTTGCTCAAAAATGCACAATCTACAGGCAGTCAATGTAGGCAGTCAATACATGTAATATTTTCTAAATTCCACTTTGGAAGTAGAACCAGTCTGACTCAAGATTGGGTTACAGACAAACTCTAACCTCATCTTTTGTATAAAACCTTAAATTATCTCAAGGAAGTGACTTAAAAGGAGTTCTGGGACTTACATATTAACCCATTTTAAAAGATGAGAGACTTATCAACAGTCTAGGTTTGTTCAACGTACAATTTCAGTTGCATGACACTGTAAGCTGAATTGAATTGAACTGAATTTATTGAATTGAATTTATTGTCACGTGTACTGAGGCACAGTGTAAAGCTTTGTCTTGTGAGCAATACAGGCAGATCACAAAGTTAAGTAGCATAGATAAGTAAATAATAGGAAAACAGCAGCAAAAATAAAAACACAGGTACAAGCGAATGCTCAGAGTTTGTGAGCCCATTCAATATTCTAACAACAACAGGAAGGTAGAAACTGTTTTGAAACCGGCTGGTGCATGTGTTCAGACGTCTGTACCTTCTCCCTGATGGTAGAGGTTGTAGAGAAATGTTGCTGGGGTGGGATGGATCTTTGAGAATGCTGGGGGCCTTTCCTTGACAGCATACCTGGTAGATGGATTCTATAAATGGGAGGTTGGCCTTTGGGATTGTCCGGGCCATGTTCACCACTCTCTGTAACCGTCTTTGATTTTGATTGGTACAGTTGCCATACCAGGTAGTGATACATCCAGATAGAATGCTCTCAATGCCGCACCTATAATAGTTGGCAAGGATATTCGCCGTCATGCCAAATTTCCCCAGCTGCCTGAGGAAGAAGAGAAGTTATTGGGCCTTTGTAACCAGTGCGTCCACATGAAGAATCCAAGAGAGTTTGTTGTGGATGACCACGCCCAGGAGCTTGACACTCTCCACTTGTTCCATCTCCGTGCAGTTAATGTGTAGGGGGGTATGACTAACATCCCGCCAAAAGTCAATAACGAGTTCCTTGGTTTTGCCGGCATTGAGTGCTGGGTTGCTGTCAGTGCACCACCATTTTCCAGGTATTCCATCTCCCATCTGTAGTCTGTTTCGTTGCCTTGTAGATGGCACTTGTCTGGTCATTGGTGACGCCGTCATGGGTATACAGTGAGTACAGTAGGGGGCTGAGTACGCATCCCCTGGGGGGCTCCAGTGTTGAGTGTTAGTGAGGATGGAATATTGTCCCCATTCTTCACTGATTGTGGCCTGTGGGTCAGGAAACTGAGGATCTAGTTGCAGAGAGTGGGGCTTAGTCCGAGATCACTAAGTTTAGTAATCAGTCTCGAGGGGATAATAGTGTTGAAGGCTGAACTGTAGTCAATGAGTAGGCTTCTTACATAGCTGTTCGTGGCATCAAGGTGTTCTAGGGAGGAGTGAAGGGCAAGTGATATGGCATCTGACGTGGATCTGTTGGTCCAATAGGCAAATTGAAGTGGATCAAGAGTAGTGGGGAGGTTGGAGTTGACTACTGCCATGACCAGCCTTTCATGACCTCATGACCACTGAAGTTAGGGCCACTGGGCGGTAGTCACTGAGACATGCTGCGTGAGCCTTCTTAGGCACAGGGATGATGTTGGCCCTCTTGAAACAGGCAGGGACAGTGGCCTGCTGTAGGGAGAGGTTGAAGATGTCCGAGAAGACCTCTGCCAGTTGATCTGCGCATGCTCTGAGTGCACGGCCTGGTACTCCATCTGGTCCCATCGCTCTCCTTGGATTCACACGAAGGAAAACTGATCTGACCTCTGATGCAGTGACTGTTGGGATAGGTTAGTCAGGACTTGTTGGAATAGGTGTTACCCCTCTGCTGAAATTCTGCTCAAAGCGAGCATAGCGTTGAGACAATCCGGGAAGGATATGCCTGCTATCTTGTACTATCTCTTTTTAGAACCCATGATGTCATTCAGTCCTTGCCATAATCACTGGGTGTCTGTCTGGATCTCTAGTTTGAGTGCGTATTGGTCCGTGGCTGTCTTAATGGCTCTGCAGAGGTCATACTTGCATTCCGTATATTTCTATAAACTTTTATTTCTATAAATTCTGTATCTTATAGTCTTACGCTCAACAACAACCTGATGAAGGAGTGACTCTCCGAAAGCTAGGGTTTCCAAATAAACCTATTGGGTTACAACCTGGTGTTATGCAATGATTTTAAGGCAAAGCTATTTAATTTTTTTGAACACTAAAGGAATTAAAGGTTATGGTAGGAGGGCAGGTAAATGGAGCTGAGGCCATGGATAGACCAGTAATGAGCTTATTGAATGGCTAGCAGGCTGGATGGGCCGAACGGCTTTGCCTGATTCTTAGGTGAGGAGGTGTGGCCATGACTGAGGGAGGCGGGGTGAGCTCGGAGGGGCGGGATCGTAGTGGAAGGGGCTCGGCTGTAATCTTTGATTGGACGCTGCAGCAGAGGTCGGGCTGATCTCACATGTGATTGGCGGAGCTATGACTGGGAGGTGGGGTCTGCTCCGGAAGGGGACTTGTGATTGGATTGGGCTTTGGCCAATCACCAGTGGTGTTGAGCCATGTTGGAGCGGCTCGTGCCGAAGTGGGGTGTTACCTGGAGACACCTGGAGCTTCCCCGCCCAGAGACACCTGCAATCCTCGGGACTCCCCGACTAGAGACATTCCCACTGCCACCTGGGCTGCCTGCCAGGACACACCTGGACTCCCTGACTAAGACGCCTAGAGTCCTCGGGACTCCCGCTTGGAGGCATCTACACTACCACCCGGGACTCCCAGGGTGAAGGAAGGTTCACTACCACCCGGGACTTCTTGGGTGGAGGAAGGCTCACTACCACCTGGGCTCCCAGGGACTCCCTGCCTGGAGGAAGGATCACTGCCACCTGGGCTCCCTGGGTGGAGGAAGGTTCACTACCACCTGGGACTCCCTGCCTGGAGGAAGGTTCACTCTCACCTGGGACTCCCTGCCTGGAGGAAGGTTCACTCTCACCTGGGACTCCGTGCCTGGAGGAAGGTTCACTACCACCTGGGCTCCCTGGGTGGAGGAAGGTTCACTCTCACCTGGGACTCCCTGCCTGGAGGAAGGTTCCCAACCACCTGGGACTCCCTGCCCGGAGGAAGGTTCACTACCACCTGGGACTCCCTGCCTGGAGGAAGGCTCACTACCACCCGGGCTCCCCGAGCTGCCCCTCCCAGTCTCCCACAGTGAAGGCCGCTGCTCCGATCCCAGGACATGGCCCAGTCCCCGGCCGTGAGCTTCAGCGAGGCCATCCCGACAACAGGCAGCCCCGGGCGGCTAACACTGAGGAGCGTGATCGGTGTCAGCGCCGGCGGTTTCTGGAAGGAGGTGCGGGGGCTGTCCCGGCTGGCTGGCCCAGTGGTGAGTTTCCATCTGAAAATGACGCTTAATCCTCTTGGCATTCAGAGGATGCTGAAAGCTCATTATAAAGTGGATCCTTGGATTGATAGATTTCTATTATTATACATTACAATAGGGTTGAACGATATGATCAGACATAGGCTAGCAGGCTTGAAAGGCTGAGTGGCTGCCTTTGGTCCTAAAAGCATTACATAGAAGGAGCCAAAACCAAAACCAATCCTCAGATAAAACTGGTTTAGATAATGACATAATTGTTTTTTGACTCTCCCAAGTCCCAGATTCATCTGGATTACTCCCAGTGCTACCAGCCAGTGAGGGTAGGAATAGGAGGATAGATACATGACTGTAGAGCTGGTGAATGGGAGAGGGATTCACATTTTTGGATCATTAGAATCTGTTCTGGGGTAGGAGTCACTTGTACAAAAAGGATAGATTGCACCTGAATTGGAATATACTGGCAGGGAGATTTGTTAGAGCTGCTTGGGAGGATTTTAAAAAGTAAGGGGGGGTGGGAGCCTGGGAGATACTGAGGAAAGAGATCAATCAGAGACTGATTTGGAGATGCCGGTGTTGGACTGGGGTGTACAAAGTTTAAAATATTTATATTTATAATATTTCTATAAATTCTGTATTTTTGGTCTTATGTTCCACAACCACCTGGTGAGGGAGCAGCGCTCCGAAAGCTAGTAATTCCAAATAAACTATTGGACTATAACCTGGTGTGTGATTTTAAAATCTGAGACTGGTTCAGTTGAGAAAAGAGAGCAAGTCAAACAGTCAGGGCAGGCAGGGACAAGGTAGGATTGATAAATTAAACTGCATTTATTTCAATGCGAGGGGCCTAACAGGGAAGGCAGATGAACTCAGGGTATGATTAGGAACATGGGACTGGGATATCATAGCAATAACAGAAACATAGCTCACGGATAGACAGATCTGGCAGCTTAATGTTCCAGGATGCAAATGCTACAGGAAGGATAGAAAGGGAGGCGAGAGGAGGGGGAGTGGCATTTTTCATAAGGGATAGCATTACAGCTGTATTTAGGGAGAATATTCCTGGAAATACATCCAGGGAAGTTATTTCAGTGGAACTGAGAAATAAGAAAGGGACGATCACCTAATTGGGATTGTATTATAGACCCCCTAATATAAAGCAGGAAATTGAGAAGCAAATTTGTAACAAGATTTTAGTTATCTTTAAGAATAATAGGGCGATTGTACTAGGAGATTTTAACTTTCCAAACATAGACTGGGACTGCCATAGTGTTAAGGGTTTAGATGGAGAGGAATTTGTTTAGTGTATACATGAAAATGTTTTGATTCAGTATGTGGATGTACCTACTAGAGAAGGTGCAAAACATGACTTACTCTTGGGAAATAAGGCAGGGCAGGTGACTAAGGTGTCAGTGGGGGAGCACTTTAGGGCCAGCGACCATAAATCTATTAATTTTAAAATAGTGATCGAAAAGGATAGGCCAGCTCTAACAGTTGAAGTTTTAATTTGGAGGAAGGCCAGTTTTGACGGTATTAGGCAAGAACTTTCAAAAGCTGACTGGGGGCAGATGTTCGCAGGTAAAGGGCAGCTGGAAAATGGGAAGCCTTCAGAAATCAGATACTGAGAATCCACAGACAATATATTCCTGTTAGAGGGGGAAAGGAAAGGCTGGTAGGTATAGGGAAATTGAAGGTTTGGTTAAGAAAAAGAAGAAAGCATATGTCAGGTATAGACAGGAAAGATCGAGTGAATCCTTAGAGTATAAAGGCCACTAGGAGTATGCTTAAGACATCAGGAGGGCAAAAAGGGGACATGAGATAGCTTTGAAAAATCCAAAGGGTTTTTATAAATACATTTAAGGACAAAAGGGTAACCAGGGGGAGAATAGGGCCCCTCAAAGATCAGCAAGGCGGCTTTTGTGTGGAGCCGCAGGGGATGGGGGAGATACTAAGCAAGTATTTTGCAGGAGTGGAAAAGGACATGGAAGATGTAGAATGTGGGGAAATAGATGGTGACATCTTGAAAAAATGCCCATATTACAGAGGAGGTGGTGCTGGATGCCTTGAAACATAAAAGTGAATAAATCTCCAGGACCTGATCAGGTGTACCCTAGAACTCTGTGGGAATCTAAGTAAGTGATTGCTGGGTCCCTTGCAGAGATGTTTGTATCATTGATAATCACAGGTGAGGTGCCGGAAGACTGGAGGTTGGCTAACTTGGTGCCACTATTTAAGAAGAGTGGTAAAGACAAGTCAGGGAACTATACACCAGTGAGCTTGACCTCGGTGGTGGGCAAGTTGTTGGAGGGAATCCTGAGGGTCAGGATGTACATGTATTTGGAAAGGCAAGGACTGATCAGGGATAGTCAACATGGCTTTGTGCGTGGGAAATCATGTCTCACAAACTTGATTGAGTTTTTTGAAAAAGTAACAAAGAGGATTGATGAGGGCAGGGCGGTAGTTGTGATCTATATGAACTTCAGTAAGGTGTTCAACAAGCAATACAGGGAAAACCAGTCATTTGGATACAGAACTGGTACAAAGGTAGAAGACAGAGGGTGGTGGTGGAGGGTTGTTTTTCAGACTGAAGGCCTGTGACCAGTGGAGTGCCACAAGGGTCGGTGCTGGGTCCACTAAATTTCGTCATTTACATAAATGATTTGGATGTGAGCATAAGAGGTACAGTTAGTAAGTTTGCAGATGACACCAAAAGTGTATTGGACAGTGAAATAGGTTACCTCAGATTGCAATGAGATCTTGATGAGAAGATGGGCTGAGGTGTAGCAGATGGAGTTTAATTTAGATAAATGCGAGGTGCTGCATTTTGGGAAAGCAACTCTTGCAGGACTTATACACTTAATGGTAAGGTACTGGGGAGTGTTGCTGAACAAAGAGACCTTGGAGTGCAGGTTCATAGCTCCTTGAAAGTAGAGTCGCAGGTAGATAGAATAGTGAAGGCAGTGTTTGGTATGCTTTCCTTTATTGGTCAGAGTATTGAGTATAGTTGGGAGGTCATGATACGGCTGCACAGTACGTTGGTTAGGCCACTGTTGGAATACTGTGTGGAATTCTGGTCTCCTTCCTATTGGAAGGATGTTGTAAAACTTGAAAGGGTTCGGAAAAGATTTACATGAATGTTGCCAGGGTTAGATGGTTTGAGCTATATGGAGAAGCTGAATAGGCTAGGGCTGTTTTCCCTGGAGCATAGAAGGCTGAGGGTTTATAAAATTATGAGGAGCATGGATAGGATAAATAGACAAGGTCTTTTCCCTGGGATGGGGGAGTCAGGAACTAGAGGGCATAGGTTTAGGGTGAGAGGGGAAAGATATAAAAGAGACCTGGTACGTGTATGGAATGAGCTGCCAGAGGAAGTGGTGGAGGCTTGTACAATTACAACATTTAAAAGGCATCTGGATGGGTATATGAATAGAAAGGATTTGGAGGGATATGGGCCAAGTGTTGTGAAATGGGACGAGATTGGGTTGGGATATCTGATCTGTATAGATGCGTTGGACCAAAGGGTCTGTTTCTGTGCTATATATCTCTATGACTCTATCTGTTATTTCTGCACCCTGTAAGGTCACAAGTAGTAGATGAAATGAATAACCAGTTAATCTGAATTTAAAAGCAGAAATTGTCAGTAGGTCCGGCAACATTTTGGAGAGAAATTAGAGTAAACATTTTGGATTTAGTGATCGTTCTTCTGAACCAGTTAATTTGATTTTGGTGCTGTTATAGTCATGCTGTCATACAATATACAACTCCACGCCACCTTGTCATGGAGCCAGTGCTGAAAGCAAACGTGGTTATCGTCATTCCTTCGATCAGGGATAGTTGAAAATCTATCATCATCTAGAAAGAGCACTTCCTATCCATAGTTGCTGCATTTATTTTATGTTTGCATCTCGTGTGGTTAGCACTGCTGCCTCACAGTGCTAGGGACCTGGGTTTGTTTCCAGACTCAGGTAGCTGCGTGGAGTTTGCATATTCTCCTCGTATCTGTGTGGGTTTCCTCTGGGTGCTCCAGTTTCCTCCCACAGTCCAAAGATGTGCAGGTTAGGTTGACTGGCCACACTAAATTGCTCACCGCATCCAGGGATGTGCAGGCTAGGTGGATTAGCATGGGAAGTGCAGGATCATAGGGATAGGGTGGGTCTCTTTTCATAAATTGTACAACAGTATTTCTCATGCAGTCGATATGTCTACTGTCATAGTGTAGTTGAATGTTCTTCTCTCTACATAGTTATATGGAATAAATCTCCCCTAATGTTGCCAGCTTGTAATTGATACACCATACTAACCATCATCCCTTGTGCCTTCTGTTTGGAGTAGTTATCCACTTCACTGCCTCTTCCCCATTGCCCTGAAAATGCTCACCTCTTCAATTCCCTTTTAGAATGTTCCTATTAACCTAGATCCACCACCAGACTGCAAACAAAAAGTATAGTTTATTTGTCTTTTGATCTGCATCATCTGGTCCGCAACTGTCATTGGAATCAATTTCCCCTTTTTGACCCAAAAGTAAATCCTTTTATGATTTTGAGCACCTCTTGTGAAGTTTCTTGTACAATCCTAGTTTCCTGTCTCTGCAGATCACTGCGTCAACATCCTGGAATTCCCTCCCTAATGGCATGTGGGTCTACGTCCAGCATGTGGACTGCAGCATCTCAAGAAGGCAGCTCATCCTCACCTTCTCAAGGGCAGCTATGGGTGGGTGATAGAGAGGACTTCAGATGCTGGCGATCAGAGTGAAAAAGTGTGGTGCTGGAAAAGCACAGCAGATCAGGCAGCATCCAAGGAGCAGGAGAGTCGACATTTTGAGCATAAGCTCTTCATTCCTGATGAAGAGCTTATACTCAAAATGTTGACCCTCTGCTCCTCGGATGCTGTCTGACCGGCTGTGCTTTTCCAGTCCCACACTTCTTGGCAGCTATGGATGGGCAGTGAATGCAGGTTCAGTCAGTGATGCTCACATCCCATGAGAGAGCAATTTAAAAAATAAACTGTTACTGTTCCTGGGGAGGTGATGGCCTATTAGTGTTGCAGATGGACGTAAATCTGGAGACACCGATCATGTTCTGGGGACCCGGGTTTGAATCCTGCCATGACAGATGGAATTTGAACTCAAGAATAAAGAGTCTAATGATAACCATGAGTCATAGAGATGTACAACATAGAAACAGACCTTGGATGTAGGATTGCACGCTGAGCTGGAAGGTTCATTTCCAGACGATTCGTCACCCTACTAGGTAACATCTTCAGTGGAGTAAGTGAGGTCTGCAGATGCTGGAGTATCAGAGCTGAAAATGTGTTGCTGGAAAAGCCTTATCTTAGCCTGCTGGACACACTTTCCTCATTCCTGATGAAGGCCTTATGCCCGAAACATCGAATTTCCTGTTCCTTGGATGCAGCCTGACCTGCTGCACTTTTCCAGCAACACATTTTCAGCTCTCAACATCTTCAGTGGGCCTCAGACGAAGCACTGCTGAAAATTCCTGCTTTCTAATTATATGTTTGGGTTTCTTTGGGTTGGTGATGTCATTTCCTGTGGTGATGTTATTTCCTGTGGTGAAGTCACTTCCTATTCTTTTTCTCAGGGGGTGGTACCTGGGGTCTAACTCAATGCGTTTGTTGATAGAGTTCCGGTTGGAATGCCATGCTTCTAGGAATTCTCGTGCGTGTCTTTGTTTGGCTTGTCCTAGGATGGATGCGTTGTCCCAGTCAAAGTGGTGTCCTTCCTCATCCGTATGTAAGGATTCCAGTGAGACATGATTAATCCAAAATTAATCTAGTCTCATTTGCTAGCACTTCACCCATATCCCTCCAAACCCTTCCTATTCACATACCCATCCAGTTGCCTTTTAAATGTTGTAATTGTACCAGCCTCCACCACTTCCTCTGGCAGCTCATTCCATATACATACCACCCTCTGTGTGAAAAAGCTGCCCTTTAGGTCCCTTATATATATTTCCCCTCACACCCTAAACCTATGCTCTCCAGTTCTCGACTTCCCCCATTCCAGGGAAAAGACCTTATCTGTTTAGGATAAACATGTCCCTCATGATTTTATAAACCTCTATTAAGTCACTCCTTAGCCTCCAATGCTCCAAGGAAAACAGCCCCAGCCTATTCAACCTCTCCCTATAGTTCAAATCCTCCAACTCTGGTAACATCCTTGTAAGTCCTTTCTAACCCCTTTCCATTGTCAATTGTTGGAAAAACCTGTCTAGGTCACTAATGTCCTTTGGGGAAGGAAACTGCCACCCTTCCTGCTTTGGCCTACACATGAGTCCGTTCCCACAGAAACGTCGTTGACTCTTAGCTGCCCTCTGGGCAATAAATGCTGGCCTAGCCAGCAACATCTATATCCTGTGAATAAATAAACATAAACCTCTCCTGGGCCTCGACTATTAAAATTGACTTTGTCTTTATTAACAAAACTGCTTGCAAAAGTTAATCTGTACTATTTCACTTCAGTGATATTGAACAGTAGGGAGAAATTGCAGTTTATTGCTGTTGGGATTAAGTTAGTTAGAACAGCGTGCACATTCATATGTAATACAAACATGTAATTCTTTACTGATGGCAACATTACGGGCAATTTGTTGAACTGAATCTGTGTAAAACAATGCTATTATTATCTCCAATTTCATGGAATTTTGTGTATGAAGAATAATAAATCAGTTATGCTATTTTAAAATCCATGGAGTTTTTCTTCTCATTTATTGACTGTATGTGTCACTGGTAAGACCAACATTTATTGCACATCCCTTATTACATGGGAGAAGATGGTGGCAAGTGGTCGCAGCCTGTGTGCTCAAGGTCATATCAAACTGATGTTTTCTTTGCTTACACCCAGAAGTGCTCTTATACACAACTGAACAACTTGATATTGGGTAGAAAATTCCAGGATTTTGTGAAGGAACAGGGTGGCACGGTGGCTCAGTGGTTAGCACTGCTGCTTCACAGCACCAGGAACCTGGGTTCAATTCCAGCCCCGAGCGACTGTCTTTGTCTTTGTGGAGTTTGCACATGTCTCCCTGTGTTCTCACCGAGTTTCCTCTCTCAGTCCAAAGATGTGCGGGTTAGATGGACTGGTCATGCTAAATTGTCCTGTAGTATCCTGGAATGTGCAGGCTAGGTGGATTAGCCATGGGAAATGCAGGGCTACAGGGATGGGGTGAGTCTGGGTGGGATGCTCTTTGGACGGTCAGTGCAGACCTGGGCTGAATGCACTACTTCCACACTGTGAGGATTCTATGACTTGTAATTTTGAGTCAGGGTGGTGTATCACTTGCGGATGCTGATCAGTTGTCCTTGACCTTCTAGCTGGTCAAGATCATGAGTTGCAGACGTGCTCTTGAAGAAGCCTTGATGGATTTCACCAGTGCATCATGTAGATGGTACAGAGTGTAGCACTGTCTGTCCATAATGGAGGGAAGAGAGTGTTTAATATGGTGGATATAGTGCCAATCAAGTGGACTTAGTTTAAGTAGGTGTTTGAATAAAGCCTGATGGCCAATTTCATCTTTTTTCAACAGTTTTTTTCACACCTGATGATCTTTACTATAAGTGTTGTCAGCTCCATATTCTGTGGACACTTAGGGAAGGTGGAGTTGGATGCCGTTTCACTTGCCACAGCTGTAAGTATGTCTACAATGACTTATTGGATAGAAGTATCTGTTTTATAATGTACAAGGCTGTGCAATAGATCGTATACATTTGTACAATGTGTTAATTAATAGGTCAAATGCTTTTCTAACTTGAAAAATTCAGATGACCACACTGAGACAAACAGTTGAGAAATCGTGGGTTCACTCCCAGGTCTCTCCTGATCAAGCTGCTATCAGAAGAGAAAAGTGTCCTCATTCAGTCAGGTGGGAAAATATCTGCCGAAGGTTCTGTAATAGACATGATTCTGAGTAAGCTGAGTCAGAGCTCCAAGCCCCACTCCAGAAATGTGAGCACAATATACAGGCTGCCTCTCCCACTGCAGAATTGAGGGAGTACCATGCTGTCACAGCTGTGTGGTCGTTCAGATTTTGTCTAAAACCAAGACGCTGTCGGCCTCCTCAGATGGATGTACAAGGTCTGATGGGACTATTTCAAAGAGAAGCAGGGCATTATTCCTCAGTGAATTAGCCAATTTTTATTTTCTCAATTAACATCATTAAAAGCAAGAGTAGTAGAATTGTGGTTGTTACTGGAACGCTGATCATTAAGCCGTACCCAGTGATTGGAAGCCACAAGTTCAAATCACAGTACAGGATGTGAGATATTTAGGTTCAATTAATTAAGTTTGAAGCTAATGGTCATTGGCAGATTGTCATAAATATTCATCTGGTGTCATCTAATTTATTCACTTCATTACGAAAGCAAATCTGCTCTCCTAGCTGGTTGAGTGCACACATGATTCCAGACTCTCAACAATGTCATTGATTCATAACTAGAACTCAGATTTCTCCAGTTTCCTCATTTCCCCTCCCCCCACCTTGTCTCAGTCAAATCCCTCGAACTCAGCACCGCCCTCCTAACCTGCAATTTTCTTCCTGACCTCTCCGCCCCCCACCCCACTCCAGCCTATCACCCTCACCTTGACCTCCTTCCACCTATCACATCTCCATCGCCCCTCCCCCAAGTCCCTCCTCCCTACCTTTTATCTTAGCCTGCTGGACACATTTTCCTCATTCCTGATGAAGGGTTCTGGCCCGAAACGTCGAATTCCCTGTTCCTTGGATGCTGCCTGACCTGCTGTGCTTTAACCAGCAACACATTTTCAGCATTGATTCATAACTGCCTTCTGATATAGTCTAGTAAACCACTCAATTGCCAAAATGGCTTACCCAGTGTCTAAGCAGTTGTAGATTGACAATATGGTAGGGTTCGGTGTCGGGTCCCTTGCTGTTTGCAATATCTGCTAATAATTTAGACACAAATTTAGGTGGTTTTATCAGTAGATGACACATAAAATTGGTGCTCTGACAGCGAGGAGGCAAGTTTTAGACAACAGTAAGATATAGATGGGCCAGTCAGGTGGGTAGAACAGAGACAGATGCAGTTTAATCCTCAAAAGTGTGAAGTGATGCATTTTTTGGAGGGTTACCATGGCAAGAAATTCTGGTGAAGAGTCATTTAGTCTTGAAACGTAGACTTGCTCTCTCTGTGGATGCTGTCTGACCGGCTGTGATTTCCAGCGTTTGTTGTTTTCAGTAAAGACTTTATCAGCTGTAGTAATTTGCTCCTATATGGTGAATGGCAGGACCCTGGTTATTAGTATCAGCTGGACATTTGTGTGCATGTCTATCAATCCTTGAAGGCAACAGAACAGGTGGACAGGGTGGTTTAGAAGGCATTTGGGATATTTGCCTTTATTAGTCAAGGCATTTGATACAAGAGCTGAGAGGTTATGATAGAGCTGTAAAACATATTAGTTAGGCCACAGTCAGAATACAGAGTGCAGCTCTGTTTGCCACCCGATAGGAAGGAATTAACCTCACTGGAGAGGATGGGAGGAGACTCACCAGAAAGGTTTTCCTGGCCTGGAGCAATGCTATAAATTCTACGTCTTGTGATCCTGCTCCCACAGCTGCCTGACGAAGGAGCGGCGCTACGAAAGGTAGTACTTCCAAATAAACCTGTTGGATGGAAGCATATATAAGGTATAGACAGGATAGATTGAGTGAATCCTTAGAAGAGTATAAAGGAAGTAGGAGTATACTTAAGAGGGAAATCAGGAGGGCAAAAAGGGGACGTGAGATAGCTTTGGCAAATAGAATTAAGGAGAATCCAAAGGGTTTTTACAAATATATTCAGGACAAATGGGTAACTAGGGAGAGAATGGGCCCCTCAAAGATCAGTAAAGCGGCCTTTGTGTGGAGCCACAGAAAATGGGGGAGATACTAAATGAATATTTTGCATCGGTATTTACTGTGGAAAAGGATATGGAAGATATAGACTGTAGGGAAATAGTTGGTGACATCTTGAAAAACGTCCATATTACAGACAAGGAAGTGCGGGATGTCTTGAAATGGTTAAAGGTGGATAAATCCCCAGGACCTGATCAGGTGTACTCTAGAACTCTGTGGGAAGCTAGGGAAGTGATTGCTGGGCCTCTTGCTGGGATATTTATATCATCAATAGTCACAGGTGAGGTGCCAGAGACTGGAGGTTGGCTAACGTGGTGCCACTGTTTAAGAAGGGCGGTAAAGACAAGCCAGGGAACAATAGACCAGTGAGCCTGACATCGGTGGTGGGCAAGTTGTTGGAGAGAATCCTGAGGGACAGGATGTACGTGTATTTGGAAAGGCAATGATTGATTAGGAATAGTCAACATGGCTTTGTGTGTGGGATATCATGTCTCACAAACTTGATTGAGTTTTTTGAAGAAGTAACAACAAAAAAGATTGAGGGAAGAGCAGTAGATGTGATCTATATGAACTTCAGTAAGGCATTCAGCAAGATTCCCCATGGGAGACTGATTAGCAAGGTTAGATCTCATGGAATACAGGGAGAACTAGCCATTTGGATGCAGAACTGGCTCAAAGGTAGAAGACCGAGGGTGGTGGTGGAGGGTTGTTTTTCAGACTGGAGGCCTGTGACCAGTGGAATGCCACAAGGGTCGGTGCTGGGTCCACGACTTTTTCATTTGCATAAATGATTTGGATGCGAGCATAAGAGGTTCAGTTAGTAAGTTTGCAGAGGTGTGGTGGACAGCGAAGAAGGTTATCTCAAATTACAACAGAAACTTGACCAGATGGACTAATGGGCTGAGAAGTGGCAGATGGAGTTTAATTCAGATAAATGCGAGGTGCTGCGTTTTGGGAAAGCAAATCATTAGCAGGACTTATGCACTTAATGGTAAGGTCCTAGGGAGTGTTGCTGAACAGAGAGACCTTGGAGTGCAGGTTCATAGCTCCTTGAAAGTGAAGTCGCCGGTAGATAGGATAGTGAAGAAGGTGTTTAGTATGCTTTCTTTTATTGGTCAGAGTATTGAGTACAGGAGTTGAGAGGTTATGTTGCGGCTGTACAGGGCATTGGTTAGGCCACTTTTGGAATATTGCGTGCAATTCTGATCTCCTTCCTATCGGAAAGATGTTGTGAAATTTGAAAGGGTTCAGAAAAGATTTACAAGGATGTTGCCAGGGTTGGAGGATTTGAGCTATAGGGAGAGGCTGAACAGGCTGGGGGCTGTTTTCCCTGGACCGTCGGAGGCTGAGGGGTGACCTTATCGAGGTTTACAAAATTGAAGGGCATGGATAGGATAAATAGACAAGCTCTTTTCCCTAGGGTCAGGGAGTCCAGAACTACAGGGCATAGGTTTAGGGTGAAAGGAGAAAGATATAAATGAGGCCTGTGGGGCAACTTTCACACACAGGGTGGTACGGTTATGGAATGAGCTGCCAGAGGACATGGTGGAGGCTGGTACAATTGCAACATTTAAGAGGCATTTGGATGGGTATATGAATGGGAAGGGTTTGGAGGGATATGGGCTGGGTGCTGGCAGGTGGGACTAGATTGGGTTGGGATATCTGGTCGGCATGGACGGGTTGGACTGAATGGGTCTGTTTCCATGCTGTACATCTCTATGACTCTATGACTATAACCTGGTGTTGTGTGATTTTTAACATGTCCACTCCAGTCCAACACCAGCTCTTCCACATCATGTTTTCTTTAGAGCAGAGAAAGCTGAGGTAGGTGGGTGGGGTGGGGGGGTGCTGGTGTGTATCGGACTTGAAGTATACAAAATTCAGGGTATATGTAGGATCGATAGGAATAAACCTTTCCCCTTAGAGGTGTCAATTCCTGGGGAATAGATTTAAGGTATGGACATGGAGTTTTAAGAGAGTGAGAAATATTTTTATCCAGAGGGTGGTGGGTATCTGGTACTTGCTGGCTGAATAAATAGATGGTAGTCGTAGAAAGTATTTTGAGAAGTATTGAAATGAACACTGGCAACACCACAGCAAATAAGGATAAGGGCCAAGTACTAGGAAATAGGGTTAGAGTAGATTGATGTTGAAAGTGTGTTGCTGGTTAAAGCACAGCAAGTTAGGCAGCATCTAAGGAATAGGAAATTCGACGTTTCGGGCATAAGCCCTGATGAAGGGCTTATGCCCGAAACGTTGAATTTCCTATTCCTTGGATGCTGCCTAACCCGCTGTGCTTTAACCAGCAACACGTTTTCAACTGTGATCTCCAGCATCTGCAGACCTCATTTTTTACCCTTAGAGTAGATTGATGCTTGTCAAAAAGTGTGGTGCTGGAAAAGCACAACTAGTCAGGCAGCATCTGAGGAGCAGGAGACTCGAAGTCTCGAGCATAAGCTCTTCATTAGGAATGTACATTCCTGATCTCCAGCATCTGCAGTCCTCACTTTCTCCTAGACTGCTGCTTGTTCACCAGCATGGACTGGATGGGCCAAAGACCCTGTTTGCATGTAGGGATATTCAATGATCAGGTATAGAAAACCTGCCCAGAGATGCCATATCCAATGGATGAGTAATGGAAATGAAAAAATTATTTTGTGGGGAGGAGTTTTGCTGTGCGGAATTTGAATGATGTAATTTCCTACATTGCAACAGTGATTTCACCTCAAATGTACTTTATTAGTAAAGCACTTTAGGACATCCTGAAGCTACAAAGCATGCTATATAAATGAAAGTATTTCTAGTAATTGCTATCCAATGTTGAGTCTTGAAAAGTTTGGTTTTGGGGATTTTGGATGAGACCTTTCACTGTGGAAGAATCAGCCACTGTGCTTACTAACCTAGTTGGTTAGTTGAAATTCCAGAATTAGGGACATAGGAGTAGAAATAGATCTGTTAGTCCCTTGCACTGGCCCTACTATTCTAGATCATGATCGATCACCTACCTCAATGCCAAATTCACCTGCTCGCCCCATATCCTTTTATCATTAGATAGTCGCTAGACAGCCATCAATGGCTGTCTCATACCTTCAAAGGCTGAACTTCCACAGCTCTTTGGGGAGAGAGAATTCCAAAGGTTCATCATTCTCGAAATGAAGACGTTCCTACTTGTCTAAATCCTAAATGCTTATCAAGGTCAGTAGATGTGAAGCTGGAAGAGCACAGCAGTTCAGGCAGCATCTGAGGAGCAAGAGAGTCAACCTTTTGGAATGAAGTACTTCACTCCTCAGATGCTGTCTAATCTGTTGTGTTTATCCAGCTTCGCATCTATTGACTCTTAAGTTCCAGTATCTGCAGTCGTTACTGTCCTTAAATGCTTATCCTTTTATTTGGAGACAGTGTTCCCTGATCTAAACTCCACTGAAGTATCCCATCTTCATCCACTCTCTATATTCCTTTTAAGAGTTTGATAAGTTTCTGTGAGATTTCCCTTCACTCTTCTAAACTCGATTGAACAGAGATTCAATCTCCTTGATCCCTCCTCCCATAGCACCATCCCACCATTTCATGAATCAGTTTGGAGAACCTCCAATGTTATCCCTTTATGGCCAATATTTCCTTCCATAGGCAAGGGAACCTGAACTATGTCTACAGCTCCAGGTGTGGCATCACTAGTGTTCTGTGCAATTGAAGCAAAACATCTTTGCTCCTGTACTTGTCATCTTGCAACAAAGACTCCTGTACCATTTGGCTTCCAAATTGTTTGCTACAGAGTGACTACAGTATCCTAAATACTGTAATCTGTCAGTCCCTGTGGGGTAGGAAATGTAAGCATATGAAAAATATTATGTTCAGTAAACTGGGTTAACATTTAAATTACTGTGGTAGCAAAGCAATAGTGCCTACAACAATATGATTTATGGTTTGTTTCATTGCCACAGGTTATAAACATATCAGGCATTTCGATAGGTGTTGGTTTGTCTTCAGCATGTGACACACTGATATCTCAGGTAGGTGCATAATCAGACTTGACTGCTCGTGAACCTTTAAAATAGAGAAAGTTATTGACCATTTGAAACTTCACTACTGTGTGTCAGACAGCATCCATGGAGGGAGAGCAAGCCAATGTTTCTAGTCTAAATGACTCGTTCTAAGAGCTGATGTGAAGTATGAAGGTGAATCCACTGAGGAGCACAATACTGATTTTCATGTTGATTTCTATGCTAATTCTAATCTGTTTCACAATCAATGTAAATTTTAACATGCACTGATTGCAATGTAGATACAATGCTTCACTGCTACTACTGTTTGTTTGCTCCTTTAGTTTTCCTTGCAGCTCATGACATAGCATTCTAGATTTAATGATCTTTGACTCCAGTTCCAATATAGAATGAGATTCCCAAGGAATTAAGATGAGAAAACCAAGATTTTGATTAAGGAATCCAATGATATAGAGTGTTGTAAAATTGTTTAATCTCTCTTTAATTTGCATATATATTTAGTAGTGAAAGGTTCAGTATAATATTGAAATACAAGTTGATTGCTGTTGTGGCTGTTGTGCAAGTATAGTATGTCAATAAAAGTGTATTTATTGCATTCCACAAGTTCATAAAATCCTGCAATCCTTTTACTCACAAGATCATTACAGACAAAGAAAGCTGCCACTTAAATAATTCCAAGTGTTTTCACAACTTGATGTGAGGCCCTCATGTGGTGCAGTGATAGTGTCCCGACCCCTGGAAAGAGAGACTTATGTTTTCACTCTCCTCCTCCCAACACCCATCTTCTTTCCAGTTTAGCAGTTGCACACACCACTGTTCTGCTACTCTCATATTCTGATCACTTAATCTGAACAACCAACACCCTTTCTCTCCCAGATGAAAGTGAGGACTGCAGGTGCTGGAGGTCAGAGTCGAAGAGTGGGTGCTGGAAAAGCACAGCCGGTCAGACAGTATCCTCCCAGCACTCCAGCGTCCTCCCCTCCCCCATCATACAATTGCATAAATGTCCAAACTTCACACCAGCGCTAAGAAAAGTCATTTAGACTCTATACGTTAGCTTGCTCTCTCTCCATGGATGCTGCCTGACCCACTGTGACCTCCAGCATTTTTTGTTTTCAATCATGACCTGGGTACAAGTGCCACCTGTTCCAGAGTTGTGCAGTAGATTTCTAAACAGGTTGACTAGAATAAAAAGATTATGTGATGATAATAAAATAATCTCCACTTCTGGAGCAGATGGAGCTTGAACCCAGGCCCCCTGTCTAGGGGTAGGGATACCACCACTGTACCACAAGAGCCCGATCTGAACAGATTGTTTAGAAAAAATGGGAAATACATTTCAACTGTTTGTGATCACTATATAGAATTAAAAACTCTGACATCTGTTCTAAATTTGCTTTTTCACAAGTTTTGAAAACGACCTCTTTGACCATGGTTTTGGTCACCTTTTATATAATAGTATACAATTAACACCTTGCAGCACTTAATGTTGAATTTTGTTTGGTAATTGCTCCTATGAAGCTCTCTTAAAACATTTTACTATACTAAAGGTGGCGCATAAATGCGGGGAGTGCATATTCCAAGTAAATGCTTTTATATCGATGTTCCATATTTTCTTATTCCATTCCCATTAGTATTTATGCACTTCTGTAAGGATGCTCTTTGGCTCCTCACTTTCCAGACTGAAAAGAACACTTGTTTAAAAATCATTTCTCATTATCTTAGAGGAGTGTTGCTGAACAGAGAGACCTTGGAGTGCAGATTCATAGTTTCTTGAAAGTGGAGCTGTAGATAGCTAGGATAGTGAAGAAGGTGTTTGGTATGCTTTCCTTTATTGGTCAGTGCAGCATGTATAGGAGTTGGGAAGTCATATTGCAGTTGTATAGGACATAGGTTAGGCCACTTTTGGAATATTGTATGCAATTCTGGCCTCCCTGCTATAGGAAGGATGTTGGGAAATTTGAAAGGGCTCAGAAAAGATTTACAAGGATGTTGCCAGGGTTGGAGGATTTGAACTACAATGAGAGGCTGAATAGGCTGGGGCTGTTTTCCCTGGAGCATCGGAGGCTGAGGGGTGACCTTATAGAGGTTTATAAAATCATAAATGGCATGGATAGGGTGAATAGACAAAAGCCTTTTCCCTGGGGTGGGGGAGTCCACAACTAGAGGGCATGGGTTTTGGGTGAGAGGGGAAAGATATAGAAGGGACCTGACAGGCAACTTTCAGGTGGTGGCGCGTGTATGGAATGAGCTGCCAGAGGAAGTGGTGGAGGCTGGTACAATTACAACATTTAAAAGGCATCGGGATGGGTATATGGATAGGAAGGGTTTGGAGGGACATGGGCCAAGTGCTGGCAGATGGAACTAGATTAATTTAGGATATCTTGTTGGCATGGATGAGTTGGTCTGAAGGGTCTGTTTCTGTGCTGTACATCTCTGAGATGAGGCTGTTCTTGAAACTGCTCTGTTTATCAAACCCTTTTGGGGGAGAAGCTTTATTCTCATCACCTCAGGCTAAAGAACCTTTTGGAATTTATTCAAGAAATATTACATAGAAGCAACAAGGCATAAATCATATTTATATAAATTGGGATTAATCCACAGTGAGTTAATGTATCCACTTTTCAAAAATAAATCTCAATTTTGTGAATTGAAACATTCTCTTTGGATTTATCATTTGAACCTTTTCTTTTAACTAGGAATGAGCTGTTATTTTTAAAGATAATATTACATAATGATTGCAGGATTTGCACTTTTTGTTGCTATTGGGAGAGTACTTTGTTGCAGTTAGTCTTTTGAGTAAAATAATTGTATCAAACCACGTTATGTAATAATTCCAAAAGGCAATCTGAGGTGCAAAAAATAGAGTTTGACTTTTGTCCTGATTTCCAGACGTATGGCAGTAAGAATCTGAAGCGAATTGGGGTAATTCTCCAAAGAGGGATTCTCATTCTCCTGCTCACCTGCTTACCCTGCTGGGCTCTCTTCATTAACATTGAACACATCCTATTGGCTTTCAAGCAGCCTCCTGAGGTAGCCAAGTGAGTGTCCTTTTATCTGTTGGTGGTTTGTGTAGAAACATTTTTTTTGAGAGGGGAACCCACCCCATGTCGCATTCCACTGAGCAAGAAGCTTGGCGCACATGGGGAATTGGGTTGTGTCTCAGTAGATCACAGAAATCGTGTCAGATAGAATAAGCGTATGCAAGCTAATGTAGAGAGAAGTTCCAATCTCGGGTCAGGTCAGAATTGACCAGCGGTCACGTGGGGAAATGAGAAGTTAAACAGTGCACCTTGTGGTGGGGAAAATACATAATTAGCTACATACTTACTGGTTGTTTTTGAAATGGTGAAAACTTGGGAGTGTCCAAACTTGTGAAGACATTTCTTCCTTTTATTTTTCTATGACAAAAAAAAAATTTGTTTTTGTTTCGTATTTGTTCCTGAGATGTTGGTATCGGTGGCTTCACTAACGTTCGTTGTTCAGAAGATGATGGTGACCTATGTCTTGAACCACTCCAGTCCTTGTTGCGTAGGAACAGCCACAATGGTGTTCAGGGGAGCGTTCCAGGATTTTGACAGAGCGTGTGGTTGATGCCCTTGTCCTTTTTAGATGGTATTGGAGTTGGAAGGTGAAAGAATCTGGATGAATTATTTCAGTGCAACATGAAGATGTTACATCTTTCTGCCACTATGTCGGTGGTGGAGTGAGCGAAGGTTAAAGGTGATGAATGGGGAGTCGATCAAAAGGCAGCTCAATACTTTCCAACACTTCAAATAAGTCACATACAGATGTACGGCAGTTGAATTGTATGTAGCTGTAAATCATAATCAGTAATGAGATAAATAATAATGGAGCTGAAAATGTGTTGCTGGAAAAGCGCAGCAGGTCAGGCAGCATCCAAGGAGAAGGAGAAGGAGAATCGACGTTTCGGGCATGAGCCCTTCTTCAGGAAAGGGGTTCATGCCCGAAATGTCGATTCTCCTGTTCCTTGGATGCTGCCTGACCTGCTGTGCTTTTCCAGCAACACATTTTCAGCTCTGATCTCCAGCATCTGCAGTCCTCACTTTCTCCCATAAATAATAATGGATGCTAGTTAAATGTTGCATGACGACACTGGGAGAATTGCCCAGCAGTTCTCTGAATGGGGCACATTTTGTCCAATTGTAAAGACAGAGGAAACCACTTGATGCCTTATCTGAATAGCAACACCTGCAACAGTGTAATATTCAGTCAGTAATAAATGGCAATGACATTAAGGTTATTTCTTTCGAGTGGGACTTGTGCCCACAACCTTCAGACTCGGGTGGAAGAGCTACCAGTGACCTTCTGCTCACATACAGATTTAGCTCTGATTAAGATAGCTACTCTGTTCTGGTCAATTATAGAGTCATCATCATAGAGTTGTATAATATGGAAGTAAACCCTTCAGTCCAATCCAGCCCAAGCTACACTACCCTGTTTGTGCTTGGTCCATATCCCTCTAAACCATTCTTATTCATGTACTTATTTAAATGTCTTTTAAATGTTGTAACTGTAATCACATCCACCACTTCCTCTGGAAGTTCATTCCACACACGAATCACTGTGCATATAAAAGAAAAGTTGTCCTTCATGTCGATTTTAAATCTTTCTCCTCTCACCTTTAAAAATGTGCCCCCTAGTCTTGAAAACCCCCACTTTAGGGAAAAGACACCTGCCATTCACCTTATCTATACGCCTCATGATTTCATAAACCTCTATAAGACCACCCCTCAACCTCCTAAGCTCCAGTGAAAAAGGTCCCAACCTATCCAACCTCTCCTTAACGTCAAGCCATCCGTTCCAGGCGACATCCTGGTAAATCTTTTCTGGATCCTTTCCAAATTATTAATATATTTTCTATAACAGGGAGACCAGAACTGGACACAACTTTCCAGAAGAGGCCTCACCAATGCCCTGTACTTCCCCAAGCTATTTACTGAGTGGACAGACTGAAAATTGCAGTCATTTGTCCTCTCTGGGGCTGTAGTATCTCTGTCATAGACAGTTTAGAACCATCTTCTCAGTTAAGAATGTATCTGATTGTTTTTCTCTGGAAATGAAAGAGTATGTTGTCCAATGTTACAATATGACAGAGTTTGTAGTGTAAGGGAAATACATTTTCTTCAAAGTAGGCAAAAGTGAGGATTCCTGATGAAGGGCTCTTGCCCGAAACATCTATTTTCCTGCTCCTCGGATGGTGCCTGACTTGCTGTGCTTTTCCAGCGCCACTCCGATCTTTTCTTAAAAGTAGTCTACTACTGTTGAGAAAATGACAGTTTTGCAAAAGATTTCATTCGATGCTGTTGTCACCATGAAGAGCTGAGATTAGGGTTGTTGCACTTGGGTGAAGAGTCCTCTCTATTTGAAAGTAGCCTGTATCATTGACTTTAAAACCGCTTGGGAAGATTGCAGTTTAAGAGAGCCTTGCTATAGGCTGCCAACGGATTTCCCTTTCTGTACCAGGATTAAGCAGCTTCAGAACACCTACGTAAAATGGGTTTGCCTGTTTCACTAATGTGTCAAAAATGGACTACAGTATTTCCTGTAACTGATGTCGAAGAATGTAGGAGTGAAGGGAAAGGCTATAACACTAAAATGGCGCTTGTGTTTTTAAAACCACAGATAAGTGTCTGTCCCAAATCTGTTTTTTTGAAAGAGGTAAGTTTATTCCAAATTGCACAATCCTCAGTTACCTATTAAGTGAGTTTGATTTCGGCTGTTCTTTTTGTTTGGATGAATCATCTTGCTGGGGGTATGTACAATGTTTGTTGAGCACCAAACCAAGCTGGCTCTTTCCCCTGACTACTGGATTACCACATTAATGCGCTTGATGCATTATGTGATTTTCCTGTTACGTTTTGAATTTATTTTGATGTTCTGTTCTTACACTAAGTTATTAGAGTCTTCTAATTTTCTTACAGTTTAACACAGCTTTATGTGAAGATATTTATTCCTGGCCTTCCGGTAAGTAAATGCCGAATGGTGTTGCAACGCTCGTCATTGAACTGAAGTCTGTTGTTCAGCTGGAATGTGAGCCAAATGAGAGCAATAAAGGGAAGAATACTCTGTGGGTTAATGTATCACCAGGTGTGATTCTGAGGCATATGACTGAGGGACACTTGCCAGTTTGATTGCAAACTAGGAGGAGTAACTCAGAATAACCATTGCGGTATTAATGTTGCTGTGTTTGAAATCACTAATAAAAACCATGACAAAGGGCAAAATCTCACTAGAAGTCTGCAGTGGTCTTGAAGGCTTCTTTTGGCTCTTCTATGGGATATGGATCTCCCTGCCATTGAGTGTCTAAGCTTAATGGCCCATGACAGTAGTTAGGAGTTGACCACATTGCTGTGGATCTGAAGTACCATACAGAGCTGACCAGCGAAGGTTGGCGATTTCCATCCCCAATGATATTGGTGAATCAGATGGGATTTTATGATAATCATTGGTAGTTCAAAGTTTGTGAGAAGATTTGTAGCTCGGGTGTTCGTTGTTGTGGTTCTGTTCACCGAGCTGGGAGTTTTTGTTGCACAGAAGCGCTTCACAGGAGGCTCCCAAGCACTGAAGATGTCACCTAGAAAGGGGACGAAACGTTTGCAACAAAAACTCCCAGCTCGGCGAACAGAACCACAACATCATTGGTAGTCTTCTGGTCAGCATCACTGAGACTAATTTTAATTCCTGATTTATTCCTTGATTTTAAATTCCACTGGCTTTCCACAGTGGGATTCGGATCAATGTCTCCAGAACATTGGTCTGGGCCTCTGGATTATCAGTCTCGTTACCTCACTGCTATGTCAGTGTAAATAGTAGGGAAATGAGCTGCAACACGAGAGAAAGTGGGTTTCATTGCTAGAAAGTATTCTGCATGAATGAAACTGAGAAACCAAAGTGCACCAACATCCAGTTGGAATCTCAGCAGGTCCGGCAGCTTGGTAATTATTGATTAATTATGTTGCTTCGTGTGCAGTAGGATGGCATTAACTAATGAGCACAAAATGTATTTGTTGAAATTCTAATAGTTAGCTGTGTGATTTGTAATGTTTAATTCTGTAACCCAAAGCAATGCTGTGGAAAATTGACTCCACTACTACTCTCCTCCATTTTCGGTGCTATTTTCTCGGTAGTCAGTTGGTGACGTATGAGCTTTTAAGGGCAACATCCCATTAATTTTCAAAAAAATCATATTGTCTTAAAATTTCAGATCAAATTCAGATTCTTGAAGAAAATGTGTTTGTAGGTTTCTTCTCCGTCTCACCAATGTTGGCTGCAAACTTCTTTTTGTAATTTTATTTTTTAATCTTTCTCTCTTAGGCAACATTTTTATACGAGTTAGAGACAAGATACCTTCAGAATCAGGTGTGTTTAATGAAAAATTGTTTAATTTTACTTTGAAAGTGCAAAAAACCTTTAGTTACTACAAAGTTCAGACTTAATTCCCTTTTATTTGTTTGAGGATTGCAACCAATAAATTAGCTGACTCAGGAAATACAAGGTACGTCATTGACACAGTGACAGGAGATTGCATCAGCTAATTTTCTGAGTTCAACAGTAGCTTACTGGGAGATGTGGAGACCATCCCAACTTAATCTTGGAGTGACGATGCAGTACCACAGCCTAGAGGGAACTCTGGTCAGGGGTGCTTTCGAAACTCAAGGGCATAATTTTAAGTTGAGATGAAAAAGATTTAAAAGGGAAGTGAGGGGAAACTTTTTCACATGCAGCGTGGATTTGTGCTGTGGAAAGAACTTCCAGAGGAATTGGTAAATGCGAGTACGGTCAGAACATCTAAAAGATGTTTAGACAGGTTTGTGAATAGGGAAGGTTTAGAGGGATATGGGTCAAATGCAAGCAAATGAGCCTAATTTAGGAAACTTGGTTGGCATGGATGAATTGGACCGAAGGGTCTGTTTCCTTGCTGTATGACTGCAATTTCAACAATACGCCAGAAGTTTGACACCATCCAAGGTCAAAACAGCCTGCTTGGTTGGTACTATATCCAGAAATGTTCAGTCCTTTCACCATTGCAGAGCAGTATCAGTGAATACCACCTGCAAGGTACTCTGCAGAAATACACCAAGGTTCCTTTGGCAGCACCTTTTAAACTCATGACCCACTACCACCCAGATGGACGAGGGCAGCAGATATATGGGAACACCACCACCTTCAAGTTCCTCTCCAAGCTGCTTACCATTCTGACCTGAAAATATATTGCAGTTCCTTCGCTGTTATTTGGTCACAATCCTGGAGCTCCCTCCCTCACAGCACTGTGGGGGGTACCTACACCAGTTAGACTGCAATGGGTCAAAGAGGCAACTCATTGCCTTCTTTCTAAGGGTAACTAGAGATGGACAATTAATGCTGGCCCAGCCAGCAATTGCATCAATACCCAAGTAAGTTGGACTTCGTAAATGACCAAAGAGAACACTGTTTTTTGTAGCTAAGCCACTGTAAGCTAACGTGCAGGGGCAGTAGTTGGTCTGTTTAGAAGACTAATAAAATGTTAACCAAGTTTGGTAAAGTCTTGCTTCAATTGTAAAGGAGCTTGATAGACTGCACCTGGAATAGTGTGTGTAGGTTTGGTCTCCTTTCCTCAGAAAGGATATTATTGCCATTTGAGAGAGTACAACAAAGGTTCACCAAACTTGTTCCTGGGATGACAAGATTGTCCTGTGAAGAGAGACTGGATAAACTGGGTGTTCTCCAGAGTTTTGAAGAATGAGAGAAGATCTACAAAATACTCCGGGATAATCAGGGTGGATGCAGATAAAGTGTTTCCCCTGTTTGGGGAGTCTAGAATCCAGGGGTCTGGGTTCAAAATGAAGGGAATGCTATTGAGGTCGAGAAGAGGAAAAGTCTTTTTGCTCAGGATGTGAATCTTTGAAATTCTCTACCTCAGACAGCTGAGATTATTTAAAGTAAAGTCATAGCGATGTACAGCATGGAAACAGGCCCTTTGTTCCAACTCGTCCATGCCAGCCAGATATCCTAAATTCACCCAGTCCCATTTGACAGCACTTGGCCCATATCCTTCCAAACCCTTCCTATTCATCTACCCATCCAGATGCATTTTAAGTGCTGTTATTGTACCAGCCTCCACCACTTCCTCTGGCAGCTCATTCCATTCACGCACCACCCTCTGTGTGAAAATGTTGTCTCTTAGGTCCCTTTTAAATCCTTCCCCCTCACCATAAACCTATGCCCTCTAGTTCTGGACTCCCCCACCCTGGGGAAAAGACCTTGACTATTCACCGTATCCATGCCCCTCATGATTTTATAAACCTCTATGAGGTCACCCCTCAGCCTTTGACACTCCAGGGAAAACAGCCCCAGCTTAGTCAGCTTCTCCCTATAGCTCAAACCCTCTAACCCTGGCAACATCCTTGTAAATCTTTTCTGAATCCTTTCAAGTTTCACAACATTCGTCCGATAGCAGGATTATAGATTTCTGATTACCAGTGGTGTGAAGGGGTATGAGGATGATGTGGGTAAAAGGCATTGAAGTGTTCAATCAGCTATGATAGTATAAAATGGTGGAACAGGCTCAATGAGCTGAAAGGACTATTCTTGTTCTGTTATTTGCCCATTTTACTATTCCTTTGATAAGCTCAAGAGAAATATGAAGTGCTAACTTGTGTTCTCTCTCTCCAGGGAATAATTCTGCCACAGATTATCACTGGTTTAGTGGCTAATATTTTCAATGCTGGGATAAATTACATCCTCCTGTATGTGCTGACACTGGGCGTGCCGTAAGTAGCGCAAAGTTTTCTTTTGGAAAGGAAATAGAATGAAACCTCAACCATGTGTCTGTGGTAGATCTTCCCAGTATTTCTGTTTTCATTTCTCATGTATTTCCTCCCCACTGTTACCCAGGTTGTTCATGTGAAAGGCTGTATAAATTCGTCATGATTTGGCGGTGCCAATGTTGGACTGGAGTGTGCAAAGTTAAAAATCTCACAACACCAGGTTATAGTCCAACAGGTTTAATTGGAAGCACTAGCTTTTGGAATGTCTCTCCTTCATCAGTTGATTGTGGAGAAAGGAGCAGCGCTCTGAAAGCTTTAACGTGGTGTTGTGTGATTTTTAACTGTATAAATTAGTGCCACTATTCTCTAGTGCTGTCCCTCCCCTTCATTTGATGATTTCACCAGCTGAGATTGTTAGGTAAATCACCAGGTTACACGAAGGGCAATGGAATAGACACCATCTGCCATGATCTGAATGAATGGTGCGGTATACTTGAGAAGCTGAACAGTCTCTTCCCTTTCCATGTGCTGGCAAGAGCTGTCATGTGAGAGAGTGCATTGAGGGACATGGACAAATGCCAGTGACAACTGCCCAAAGTCTACTGGTCTTCTTGTGCAAAGTTGTCCTCGACTGATTGTTACAAACTGGTTCATTCCACCATCCAGGGCTACGTGCTGAGGTTTGTACTAAAGCTAAGGTAGCCATTACAGAGGCACCATGAGGGAAAGATTACTGCTTTTCTGTCATTGTACTCTGAGGGTCTGGAAAACTTTGAACTGCTTGAGTTCTGTCTGAAGAACGTACACTGGTGAATATCAAGAGCATTTCAAGTTTAATTGAGGTGCCGAACAGTGGAATCTCGTGTATGAAGCAAAGTTTATTGCACTTCTCGGTTTGCAGTCATAGTTTGTGGGATAAATTATGGAGTCATAAAGATGTACGGCATGGAAGCAGACCCTTTCGTCCAACTTGTCCATGCTGACCAGATATCCTAAATTAATCTCGCCCCATTTGCCAGCACTTGGACCATATCCCTCTAAACCCTTCCTACTCATGTACCCTGTAGGGAGATACAGTAGCACCTCGACTTACGAACTTAATCCGTTCTGGGACCCAGTTCGCAAACCGAAAAGTTCGTGAACTGACTCAATTTTTCCCATTTGAATTAATGTAATTCCAATTGATCCGTTTCACCATGTCATACTGCTTAGCGAGATCAGTATTCTCGTGTTTAGCTATTATTTCCTTCTTCGTTTCCACAGTAATACGTTTAGGCTTCTTAACACCACTATCGCTACCACTTTTCACTTTTTTGGGAGCCATAATGAGGGCTAATTTAATGCAAAAAACAAAAAAAAGCGTAAGAATGCTTGGACGTAGCAACGAATGATGTTCACAGTGCGCCTGCGCCAAAGACAAACTGAATGAGATCACGTGGGGCCCGAGAGCTTTTCTGTTCAAAGCGTGCGTAATAAAGCAGAACAATGAAACCATGTGGTTGCACACGGGCTTTCTGCGTTCGTACCTTCATTCGTACCTTGAATTTTGTACTTATGTTGAAGCAAAGTTTTACATACAATCCTGTTCGTAAACCGATTTGTTCGTGAACAAGATCATTCATATGTCGAGGCGCTACTGTAGTTGAACTTTTATTGCAAGTTCTGTAATATTCAGTTTGAAATAGTATGTATTTTTTGTTTTGCCAATTTTCTGCATAACTTGATATTTGTCCCTCAGCCAGCACCTAGAAATCTTTACCCCTTTCCTGTCAATGGAACTCTACTGGGTGCTCAATGGCTGCCCGTGTCCTACATTACAACAGTTCAGCCACACTTCATTGGATGTGAAATGCTTTGGGATATGCCACGGTTATAGAATGTGCCACATTAAATACATCGGTGCCAGTTAATATATAAAAGCAAGTTTCTTTTAAAATCTGCTTTTGATATGGTGTGCTATCCTTGATTTGGCAGGTTTGAAGTGACATTTAATGAGTGAACTTCATTTATTTCCAGGGGCTCAGCTGTTGCCAATGTTGCCTCTCAGTACTGTCAAATGATTCTCCTGTTCATATACATTAGATGGAAAAAGTTGTATGTTGAGACCTGGAAAGGTAATAATTATTTGTTTCTGAGCAACTTGAGTGGAATATAAACCAGCACAGATTGGGAGGGTTGAATGGCCTGTTTCTGTTCTGCACATTTCAAATAATTGCGTGTGTGGTTTTCTGCCTTTTTCCTTTTCTTTTTGTGACTTTTGCTGGGGTCACGGGGTCTAGCATTTGTTTTGTACTGAATGAGTGAATACAAACATTGATACAAAACAGAAAATGCTGGAGAAACTCAGCAGGTCTGGCAATGTCTGCAGTAAGAAAGCAGAGTCAATGTTGAGTTGTCAACTCTGCTTTCATCCCATGCGTGCTGCCAGACCTGAGTTTCTCTGGCGATTTCTAGTTTTGTTTCAGATCTCCAGCGTTCGCAGTCCTTCTGTCTATCTTGTGTTGAGATGTTGAATGGCAGCAAGTGACTATTTGAGTGGATTTTGGACAAGTCTCATTGATCTGATCTTCTCCAATGATTTTGTATAAACACTATCTATCAAGAAGCCTCTCCTTTCCCCTTCATTTTGATTTGCTCCCCTCCCTCCCTCCCTATCTCTCCATATCCTTTTCACTGCCCTTAACTGGTTTAGCACGTATTCGATTGGAGATCATGGGTGATTTACTGGTGATTAATCAATGAAAAAATATCACTGATTTCAAGTTGGAGAAAACAAAAACATTCAGTTGTGTGTAGGAGCGTTGCCCGACATATAAAATCGGTGGTAATAGACGAGATATGGCAATGGTAGTGAGTGGGTTCCCTCCTACCTTGTTGAGCTGCTATGGTCAATTGCAATGCCTCTTCCAATACCAGTTGAGACACAAGGTCAGCCCTGAGACCATTCCTCAACCCAGTGGCTCAAGCTCATTTCACAATATTGCATTAACATTTTGCCACCTAGGGAATTATAACAGAATTTGAAGATTACTCATTCTGGAGACTTGCTTCATTGAGCCGGCAAGTGGAAACCCAGAGAGAGAGGGAGGGCACAACAGACAAGTAGCAACTTCTCTCGGGCAGCAAGCCTTAAGGAAGCTGCCATATTCTGGTGGGGTCAGAGTGAAAGAATAGGCATTTCCCATGGCCATGTGGCTAGGAATGTGCAAGCAGATGTCATTACCTGTAGGTACAACGCACCCCTCATCCTCCCGATTTCAAACTGTGTACAAAAATATTAACATCGTTAACATACTGTAACCCAGACCAAGAAATGCATGGAACCCTTCTCTTTCTGATCATAAATAAGCTAGTAACAAACCATTCATTTTCTTTTTTTTTGAAGGAGAATAGTCAGGTGCTCTATTTCCAGAATGCCTCATCTCTGGAGCAATGGTGGCAGTATCACTGGACTAGTAATCCAGAGGCCCAGGCTAAATGCCATGGGTTCAAATGCCCCCACAGCAGCTGGTGGGAATATAAAGTTCAAATAGAGTTATTTGGTTGAATTCAACTTTTATTCTGGTCTGCAATTCATAATTTGAATTTTTTTTCTTTCTGCTCCTCCCTTCTTACCTCTTTTTAGAAAAGGAATTTCCTGATTTTTACTCTATCATTTTGTTCTTGCCTAGGATGGTCTGTTGACTGCTTGCAAGAGTGGGGCCGTTTTATAAAGCTGGCAATTCCCAGCATGCTGATGCTGTGTATTGAATGGTGGACATATGAAATTGCAATTTTCCTTACGGGTAAATAACGTCGCGCTGAAACCCCCGAGCTTTCTATCAATCAGGACACAAAAGTCTTTTATGTTAGGCATACATCTCTTGAAACTTCCAGTGAAATAATTGACTGCCAAAATGTAATCTAATTATGACAACTTGCATTTATGAAGCATCTTCAAAAGAACATATGATGATTCACTTGAACATTATTGAACACCGAGGAAACACTAGGACAGGTAACCAGAACTTCATTTCAAAGAAGTATCTCAGACGAGAAAAGAGTGAGAGAGGTAGAGAAGTGGAGCATTTTTAAGGAGGGAAATTTCAGATCTTTACAGCTAAAGCAGCTGAGAAAGAATGACATTGAAAGAGTCTGAAGACTGAGCGTAGGAGTGGGCTTTATCACCATCCATATTTAATCAATGGGGTAGTGAACCAACTTAGAAAACAGACAAAATGCTAGATGATAGCACCAGTTCTGTGTACATTTCTGATCATTGGACTGCAAGAGAGATTTGCAACATTTGGAGGTGGTGCAGAATTTGGCCTGACTCTGGTTATAAGCGGGTTGTGTTTTGAAGAAATGTTTTTACAATCTTGACCTTTGCTCCACTGATCAGAGAAATAAAGCAATAGCTTGTATCTCCATAGCTCCCTTCAAATGTAATAAAACTACCCAAGGTGCTTCACAGGAACGTTATCAAACCTGAGTTTGATAACGCTGAGTCACCCAAAACAATATTGGAGCAGATGCTCAAATGCTTGGTCAAAGAAGTAGGTTTTAAGGAGGCAAAGGGTATAGAGGTTTAAGGAGGAAATTCCAGTGCTTATAGCTTGGCAGCTGAAGGTGCAGCTCTCCATTTTTGCTTTTAAACCATCTGCTGTATTTTCCATATTGTAACACCTCCCTATCAGTAGCCAAAGTCTTACCAGACCATAGAGCTACTGTCTCCCCTTTGGCAAGGGGAATATTTGATAAAGAGAATCCTGCATGGTAACCTCAGCCAGTCTGGGAATTGAACCCACTCTGTTGGTATCACACTGTATTGTCAACCAGCTATCCAACCAACTGACCCCCTCACCCTTCACTACACTTCAAACAAAATGTGCTTATTACAGTCAAACACTTTAGGATGCCTTGAAGTCATGCAAGTCGATAAATCTATACAAATCTTTATATTTTCCTTCCTTTGACATTTCTTACAATATTAAAATCTACTGTACTATTCCATTTATTACAGGATTAGTTAATGAAGTAGAACTTGGAGCACAGGCCATAATTTACCAAGTTTTATCTGCAGCATACATGGTAAGATTGGTATTTGATGAGGCTGCAAATTATTAGCTTAATTGTTTCAAACTAGAAATTGTTGCTTCAATGCAACATATAGAACTGTGCAGCTATTGAAAAATATTTATGGTGTCATATTTCATAAAAATGTCATTATTTACTGAATTTATTTTTGTTTTCCCATTAATCGGGACCATCACTTTTATAATTGGCAGTGGCAAATTGGATGTGCACTATGCATGATTGCTTCTCTGATTGTTTATGGTTATTCAGTGTAACTGTTAACATCTTCATAGAATCCATACAGTGTGGAAACAGGCCATTTGGCCCAACAAGTCCATACTGACTTTCTGAAGAGTAACCTACCCAGACCCATTCCCCTTAGCCTATGTTTACCCCTGACTAATGCACCTATCCTACACACTATGGGTAATTTCCCATGGAAATGGCTCATCTTTAGACTGTGGGAGGAAACTGGAGCACCCGGAAGAAACGCACACAGAAATGGGGAGAACGTGCAAACTCCACACAGATAGTCACCCGAGGCTGGAATTGAACCTGAAACCCTGGTGCTGTGAGGTAGCAGTGCTAACCACTGAGCCACCATGCCGCCAGGCCTTGAACCTGGTGCCACTACTGTTTCTACCCATTTAGATAATAATTAACAGCCTGCTCTGATGTGATATTATACACCTCTGGAGCAGTTGGGACTCAAACCCAAGTCTCCCAGCTCAAGAGATAGAAATGCTACCACTGCAAAGTGAATAAATCTTATTTCTAACTTCTATTCATTGCACTCCAGCAAAAAAAAACACATCACTGCCAACTGAAGCTTGTTGAAAACAATCTCTTGGTGCTCAGTTTTATTTTGCTGCCTTCCCTCCCTACTGAGACCAAATAGTCAGCACTCACAACATTCTACTACTTTTTATTTACCATTCTGTAACCTGCATTAAGTATTCAGTTTTGATGGAACAAAAGTAAAATATCGCACATGAGCAAAATAGAGTCAGCTGTAGTTGTGGTTATGATGCTGTTGTTTCCCCTACAGATCCCTCTGGGGTACAGTGTGGCTGTCGGTGTTTGTGTGGGGAATGCGTTGGGTGCTGGAGACTCCGCACAGGCTAAGACCTGTGCCAAAGTCGCTCTGCTGTGTGCTGGTGAGTGCTTGGTTTAGAATTTGTTATAATGGTGGTGCGTTACCTGCCTACAGTCTCCAAAGAGAATTATTTGTCGACAAAAAGAAATTTCCAGGGCTTATGGTAATGCGGCGAGCCAGAACAGATGTGGTGGACTGAATGGCCTCTATTCAAATGGAGTGTAATCCATTGCCTCAATTCCTTGTGCAGTTTTCAGTAAGCATTATATTTCCTGCTCCCTCTTGTTTTCAGGAGTCAACATCTTGCTCTGCCATGTTTCCCGTTTCCCCCCCCCCCAACCACCACCCCACCCACATCACCACTAAAAACATGAATTTGGAGGAGACAGTGTCGCACTGGGATGGACAACATTAAAATTCACACGACACCAGCTTATAGTCGGACAGGTTTATTTGGAACTGCACAAACATGGGAAGGTGCTTTTTGTTTTGCATACTATTTTCCTACAACCCAAGATGGCTTTGTGCGTGGGAAATCATGTCTCACAAACTTGATTGAGTTTTTTGAAGAAGTAACAAAGAAGATTGATGAGGGCAGAGCAGTAGATGTGATCTATGTGGACTTCAGTAAGGCGTTCGACGAGGTTCCCCATGGGGAACTGATTAGCAAGGTTAGATCTCGTGGAATATAGGGAGAACTAGCTATTTGGATACAGAACTGGCTCAAAGGTAGAAGACGGAGGGTGGTGGTAGAGGGTTGTTTTTCAGACTGGAGGCCTATGACCAGTGGAGTGCCACAAGGATCGGTGCTGGGCCCTCTACTTTTTGTCATTTACATAAATGATTTGGATGCGAGCATAAGAGGTACAGTTAGTAAGTTTGCAGATGACACCAAAATTGGAGGTGTAGTGGACAGCGGATGGTTACCTCAGATTACAACAGGATCTTGACCAGATGGGCCAATGGGCTGAGAAGTGGCAGATGGAGTTTAATTCAGATAAATGTGAGGTGCTGCATTTTGGGAAAGCAAATCTTAGCAGGACTTATACTCTTAATGGTAAGGCCCTAGGGATGTTGCTGAAAAAAGAGACCTTGGAGTGCATGTTTATAGCTCCTTGAAAGTGGAGTCGCAGGTAGATAGGATAGTGAAGAAGGCGTTTGGTATGCTTTCCTTTATTGGTCAGAGTATTGAGTACAGGAGTTGGGAAGTCATGTTGCGGCTGTACAGGACATTGGTTAGGCCACTGTTGGAATATTGCATGTAATTCTGGTCTCCTTCCTATCGGAAAGATATTGTGGAACTTGAAAGGGTTCAGAAAAGATTACAAGGATGTTTCCAGGGTTGGAGGATCTGAGCTACAGGGAGAGGCTGAGCAGGCTGGAGCTGTTTTCCCTGGAGTGTCGGAGGTTGAGGGGTGACATTATACAGGTTTAAAAAATTGAGGGGCCTGGATAGGATAAATAGACAAAGTCTTTTCCCTGGGGTCGGGGAGTCCAGAACTAGAGGGCACAGGTTTAGGGTGAGAGGAGAAAGATATAGAAGAGACCTAAGGGGTAACTTTTTCACGCAGAGGGGTGTACATGTATGGAATGAGCTGCCAAAGGATGTGGTGGAGTTTGGTACAATTGCAACATTTAAAAGGTATTTGGATGGGTATATGAATAGGAAGGGTTTGGAGGGATATCTGGTCGGCATGGATGGGTTGGACCGAAGGGTCTGTTCCATGCTGTACATCTCTATGACTCTAAGAAGAGAGCTAGCTGTAGTCACCTTCCTAACCATGGACTGCAGTGATCTGCCCACCCTGTCCTCTCATTCCACCGGATATATGCACATTCAGCATACGTAGCTCCCTCCTGTCATTATGTATTAAATATGTCCGTCACTTTTGAGATTAAAGTTTGCCTCCCCTTTGTGTTTTTTTTTGAGATAACAGTCTTGTATTAAAGCTAGACTGTTAATCCGGTAAAAAGTGAGGTCTGCAGATGCTGGAGATCACAGTTGAAAATGTGTTGCTGGTTAAAGCAGAGCAGGTTAGGCAGCATCCAAGGAATAGGAAATTCGACGTTTCGGGCATAAGCCCTTCCTGATGAAGGGCTTATGCCCGAAACGTCAAATTTCCTATTCCTTGGATGCTGCCTAACCTGCTGTGCTTTAACCAGCAACACATTTTCAACTGTTAATCCGGTAACTCAACCCAGGGGCCTGCATCTGAATCCCACCATGGCAACTGGTGGAATTTGAATTAGATAAAAACCTGGAATTAATAGTCAAATGAAACAGTTGTTGATTGTCAGTAAAATCCAGCTGGTTCATTGCCCTTTGAGAAGGACTTGTGTCTTTTCCCGGTCTGGCTTATGTTTGACTCCAACCCCACAGCAATGTGGTTGATTCTTAACTGCCCTCTGGACTTTTGGAGATCCTGTGTATGAATAAATTAAAACTATTGTAATAGGTCATTTGAATCATTATTTGTTAGGACATCATAGAGTCATAGAGGTGTACAGCACAGAAACGGACCCTTCAGTCCAACTCATCCATGCTGAGCAGATATCCTAAATCAATCTAGTCCCATTTGCCAGCATTTGGCCGATATTTCCTTTCCAACCCTTCCTAGTTATATACCCTTTCGGATGCCTTTTAAATGTTGTAATTGTACCAGCCTCCACCAATTCCTCTGGCAGCTCATTCCATACACGACCACCCTCTGTGTGCCCTTTAGCTCCCTTTTATATCTTATCCCTCTTACTTTAAACCTATGCCCTCTAGTTTTGGACTCCCTCATCCCTGGGCAAAGACCTTTGCTATTCACTCTCTCCATGCCCCTCATGATTTTATAAACCTGTATAAGGTCACCCCTCGGCCTCTGACACTCCAGGGAAAACAACCCCAGCCTGTTCAGCCTCTCCCTATAGCACAAATCCTCCAACCCTGGCAACATCCTTGTAAAAAGTGAGGTCTGCAGATGCTGGAGATCAGAGCTGAAAATGTGTTGCTGGTTAAAGCACAGCAGGTTAGGCAGCATCCAAGGAACAGGAAATTCGACGTTTCGGGTCAGAGCCCTTCATCAGGAATGTTTGATTCAGAATCATCATTGATTCCTGATGAAGGGCTCTGGCCCGAAACGTCAAATTTCCTGTTCCTTGGATGCTGCCTGACCTGCTGTGCTTTAACCAGCAACACATTTTCAACACCCTTGTAAACCTTTTCTGAACCCTTTCAAGTTTGACAACATCCTTCCTCTAGCAGAGAGACTAGAATTGAATGCAGGATTCCAAAAGTGGCTTAACCACAAGTCCTGTACAGCCACAACATGATCTGCCAACTCCTGTACTCAGTGCACTGACCAATAAAGGCAAGCATACCAAATGCTGCCTTTGCTGTTTGAGAGGAGATTTGATAGATGTGTTTAAAATCCTGAAGGGTCTAGACAAATTGGCCTCTTTCTGTTCACCTTGACAACCAGGCAACTCAAGTACAGATTATTTGTTTAATGGAGCCAACGGAAGGAAGATTAGCTGTGTCAATCTAAGGCTACACACAGCGAGGTGCCATAAGTTTCCAGCTTTTATAGATAGAGTCATAGAGATGTACAGCATGGAAACAGACCCTTCGGTCCAACCTGTCCATGCTGACCAGATATCCCCACCCAATCTTGTCCCACCCGCCAGCACCCACCCCAAATCCCTCCAAACCCTTCCTATTCACATATCCATCCAGGTGCTTTTTAAATGCTGTAATTGTACAAGCTCCACCACTTCCTCTGGCAGCTCATTCCATACACATACCACCCTCTGTGTGAAAAAGCTGCCCCTTAGGTCCCTTTTATATCTTTCCCCTCTCACCTTAAACCTATGCCCTCTAGTTCTGAACTCCCCCACCCCAAGGAAAAGACCACCATAGAGTTATATGGTTAACTCTATAAAACAAAATCTGTTTTCAACTGTGACTAATGCTTCTCATGACTTTTTTTCCTTTCACATCAATACAGGTGCATGTGTCACTAATTAAGGTTATTATATAAGGTCCGATCCATTTTGGCACAAATCCTAATCCAGTGCAACCTATTTATTAGACTGGTCTATTTATCCTATCCATGCCCGTCATGATTTTATAAACCTCTATAAGGTCACCCCTCAACTTCCAATGCTCCAGGAAAACAGCCCCAGCCTATTCAGCGTCTCCCTGTAGCTCAAACCCTCCACCCGGCAACATGCACTTAAATCTCATCTTATCTTCCGATAGGAAGGAGACCAGAATTGCACACAATATTCCAAATAACAAGTGATGGTATAAACTGACTAAAGAATTAAAATGTGTGTTGACCTGATGTCGTGGTGATAGTTTACTCATTTCCCACAGTACATACAACAAGCATTGTTTGTGTTTACCCAAGGCTTTCATTATCTTTGCTGATTATATGGCCTAGTTTTTGCCCTATTCTGTCTCAGTTGCATTTTTCACCTTCCCCTTCTTTTAGTATTCACATCCCTTTACCCTGTTTCTGTACCCCTATTCTTCAGCTTTATCCTAGTTTACTTTTTTACTCAAACATTTGTGGCTGAAATTTTAACCAAGAGCTAACTTAAACTGATTCAACCACCATTGACTAACCTGCCCTTTGATGAATGTTCCCCCAAAAGAGGGGTGGAGCCATGTTATCATTGCCTGGTAGACAATAACTGCAGGAGTAGGCCATTCTGCCCTTCGAGCCAGCACCACCATTCATTATGATCATGGCTGATCATCCTCAATCAGTATCCAGTTCCTGCTTTATCCCCATAACCCTTGATTCCACTTTTGTCCCAGTTATCATTTGCACAATGCTTAGGTCTGATCTGAGCACCACACCGATAAGCCAATATTGGAAATGGTGTAAATGATCACATCTCTCTCAAAATCACCAACACCACTCCATTTTCTGCTGCTGGTCTCAGAGGCAGACAAGATATTTGAAGTCTCAGCTCCTTTTCATGACTCATTGATTCAGTAGTGATGGCGGATGGGGTTATGGTTTGATACTGTCATGAGCAACGATGTCAAAGTCTTGGCCTAGTTTTCTGCGCAATGTCCCTGACAGTAGTTGGTGACTGGAATGTCAGGCCATTCTTTCCCAGGAGCCTTTTTGCCATTTTTCCTGCCTTCAGTGTGTCGAGTAATGTGCTGTGGGTTGTGAGCAAATCACCACCTAATAAAAGCAAAATACTGCAGATGGTGGAAATCTGAAATAAACACAGAATGCTGAAGAAACTAAGTAGGTCTGGCAGCAAAAAGAAAACCCCATACTGTCAGACCTGCTGAGTTTCTCCAGCATTCTATCTCTTTGTCCCAGTTACTACAGGTTGGTTATGGTTAACTCTATAAAACAAAATCTGTTTTCAACTGTGACTAATGCTTCTCATGACTTTTTTTCCTTTCACATCAATACAGGTGCATGTGTCACTAATTAAGGTTATTTTATAAGGTCCGATCCATTTTGGCACAAATCCTAATCCAGTGCAACCTTTACAAAGACCATAGCTCTCTTTTTGGTTTCTCACCCTGTTCTCTTGCTGCCTCTCCTTCCACATTGTGTATAATATGCTGATCCCAAAAATTTTGTCTCAATCTGTGCAGTTCCTTGTACAGGTCTCTTTCAACTTGTTTCACTCTATCATGGGTCCTTGTTATAAGTCACAACATCCTCTGGCAATGCATCACTCTTCTTGTCTTTAGCTCATAGGGAGTGAATCTAGTTGCTCCACATTGCCCAGAGATCCATTAGGATACTAGGCAGTAAACCTAGCCATCCCTGCTCTGCCTTCTGGATGACTTTATTTACCACACTCTTTAATGTTCTATCCATTCGCTCTGCCAACACCAAACTCTGCAGAAGGAGACATAAAATTTTTGTTTGTTTCAGAGTAACGTAGCTTCCATCATTGCTCATAGTCAAATATACTCCTGGGTCTGAATCTATCTGTAATAGTGTTGTAGGAATCTACCATGCTTGGTAAAAACAATGACTGCAGATGCTGGGAACCAGATTCTGGAGTAGCGTGGTGCTGAAAAAGCACAGCAGTTCAGGCAGCATCCGAGGAGCAGGAAAATCGACGTTTCGGGCAAAAGCCCTTCATCAGGAATACGTGCTTGAGCTACAGTAATGGTTGAGCAGTCTTGTGTAAGCCAAGGTTCCATCCACCTTTGGCCAGACAGTAGGCATTCCCTGAGTAGATGGGAGAGGTCCCATGAAAACAATTTGTAACTTCTTTGATGGCCCTTTGGTCTGGGCTGACATGACCTAGTGGCCCTGACTGGTCTTCCTGGGTTATATTAGGCACATACTTAGTATTGCTGACAGTGTTTTGCCATGTCTTTTCTCATTCTTTGCCCCACCTCATGTGCCCATCCTCCTCAGCATGACATCACTCCCATGGTGTGCATTTCCATGGTACAGAAATGTAGAAATTCGGAGCAGGCGTAGGTCATCTGACCCTTCAGTCCTGCTCTGCCATTCAGTATGATCATGACTGATTATCCAACTCGGTCCCCTGTTCCTGCCTTCACCCAATTCCCGTTGATTCCTTAACCTGAAGAACTATACCTAGCTTCTTCTTGAAAACATTAAATATTTAGGTCTCAACCACTTTGCGCTGGTAAATTCCACAGGCTTACCACTCTCTTGATGAAGACATTTCTCCTGATCTCAATCCTCAATGGCCTACTCCTCTCCTTAGACAGTAATCTCTAGTTCTAGACTCCCGAGGAACATCCTTTTCGTATTTAGCTGTCTGGTTCAGTTAGAGTTTTATATGTTACTGTCAGAGAGCACCCGCCCCTCCCCACACTCCCCACTTTATACTTCTGCATTCCAGCGTTTTTAGTCCTAACCAATACTGTCTGTTTTCACACATCACTCCTGCCATCCCAGGAATCAGCCTGGCAAACCTCTGTTGCACTTCCTGCATAGACACAAGATCCTCCTTGTAAAGACTAAAGTGTATGCAGTACTCCAGGTGTGTTCTCACCAAGGGCCTGTACATTCTCATAAGGTTATGCTGAATGCAGGCTGGTGCTACCACCTTTTACTCTTCACCAGATACATTGGCAGCGCCTTTTACTGATCCCTGTTCTTCCCATCACTATGGTTGCTTTCTGTATCCCTGTGTAAATTGACCATGTTCACTTCCTCTGGTCCAATTGTTGCTGCTGCCACCTGGTGCTCGGAGTCTGTTCCAGCTGCTGCCAATTGATTACCTACTTGAATAAGGACCATTCCTCTGGTGTGCATTAACCTTTATCACTGCTTTCTGTCTATTGGTAGTCTAGTGTCTTCACTGATTCCTGAATTACCATTTCATGCTGTATGTGATGTAGTCCTGTTTAACCCCATGCTACTGTATAATCAAGAAGTACCCCAAAAATGTAGCTCTGTGTTAATGGTAGCCCATTGAGTCACCAAGCTAAGGACCCTGGGATACGTCATCCTAGCCAATCATAACCTGCTAGCTCTAGGAGTCTGCAGCGCCAGTGCCTCTGGTACAGCACCTGCATTCCCAGTCACCTCACTCCCAGGGGAGGAGCAACAGTGAAAGGGGTTAGGGGTTTGTAGTGGAATGGGGTGGGGGTCAGTTCCCGCGAGACAGTGAGGGTCCAGGATCATAAGTGAGAGCACAGTGGTGGCTGCCTGCAGCCAATCCCCTGCCCTGTGTCTGTGCTCTCCATTGTGCATAAGTTATTGAAGACTGGTGTCCCCACCTTGGGTGAACTGACGTGCAGCCACCACAGGTTTACCATAAGAAACTATAGAAGGTGGTGTGCACTGCCCAGACCATCACAGAAGCCAACCTTCCGCCCATGGACTCCATTTACACGGCTCGCTGCCATGGAAAGTTTGTTGTCATCATCAAAGTCCCCTCCCACCCCAGTAATACTCTCCTACAACCTCTTCCATCAGGCAGAAGGTTGAACATACTCACCATAGTTTCAAGAACAGCTTCTTCCCTGCCGTTATTAGGCTGCTGAGTGGGCCTCTCTAACTTCAAATAATGCTGATCTTGGTCATGTTAATCTTGCCTAGTGTACACCCTGTGTGATATAACCTGTTTGCCTCTGTCAAGTTTTTTTTTCACCCTGTGATCTGTATGTCCTCTCTCTGACCTGCCTGTACTGCTTGTAAACAAAGCTTTTCATGGTGCTTAGGTACATGTGACAATAAATCAAATCAACTCAATCAATAGGCAGGTCTGCATCCTGGAGTGAGAATTGCCGCCCCAGCTGGAATAGGCCCTTGCGTGATCTTTGATTGACTACTTGAGGGTCTTGGCTGCATAGGTTCCCCATGGAACTTGCATGAAAGAGCGGTGAACCCATCTGTTAATTAAGCCAAACACCCAGAAAAACTCACCTTGTCTCATAATCTGTTAAAGTATGAGTGACAGAGAACTCCCAAATTCCACTATTTTAAAAAAAAATCAGTTTATTTTTTAACTCTTAGCGTTAATGTTATAAACAACAACTATTCACAACTCTCATCCCCCCCCCTTTTTCTTAACTGCTTATTATCTGCCTCCTACTCTATAACAAAATGCTGTTCCAATAGAACACTTTAAAATTACATCAACTGAATTTCAAAACCACATAGCCAGTATCATCTGTGACTTTACTCTTCCAGCTGCTGAATTCCCTGGGTCGTCGTCTTTCTTTTTACTGCGAGCATGTTTCATATGAAAAGGTACCTTTGATTGAGAGGGTTTCCTAATTTCTTGCATCTACCTCGATGGCCGTTTCTCTCTCTCTCTCTCTCTCTCTCTCTCTCTCATTTCCAAAATGTCTACATTTTTATATCACGTTGAACCAATGTTGACAAAACAATAAATTGAAACTCGATTGGGTTTTAGTATCCTGGGGCATAATTTAAACTGGTTAAATTTGAATTGTTGTCAAAACAGTAATCCAAACTCCGGTATCCAATTCACAGCCAAATATTATACTCTGGGACTGCCATCTAGTCATATCGCACAGGTGCTTGTGATCTCTCCGTTCTCTCTCTCTTAAAAGTACAGTACACATCTTCAACTTCATAACAAAGAGTTGGGAATTTTCCATACCAGCCAACTACTTCCTTCACTGCTTTGATCCTGGAAGATTTCACCCTTGTCAAACTGTAGCTCAAGTGTTATAGATTGTAGGAGATTTAAACAAATTGACTTTTTTGAATATTTTGCTCCATGTTTTAATTAGCTATTTCATGTGGCTCTGTTCCAACAGGGTGCTGTGCTTTGCTGATCTCTCTGATACTGGCAGCAATAAAGGATGTGGTGGGTTATATCTTTACCACTGACAAGTTAGTAAAAGGAAAATTTTACAATCTGTAAAAACATGTTTGTGAGATTTTACAGAATTTACAAATGCCTCAGCCCTGACGTGCACCTCTTTTTTTTCTCTAGAGAAATTATTCGATTGGTCGCACGACTAGATCCTTTAATTGCTACTTATCATTTTTTTGATGCCATGACTGTAAGTACATTTTAATGTTTCAAGCTGCAAGTTGGTTATTTATCAAAGATTTAGGACATAGGTTTCTTTATATCCCATTTCCTGGTCAAAACATTTACAAGATAAAGGCAGGTTGCATTTGTTGAATAATGGCTCTGAAGGAGTTGATATCCATGCCCAATCTGATAATGTTGTCTATTCTTTGGGTAATGACAGTCAAATCCTGAATGAGTGCCTGAAGGAAGCAGATGCAGATATTTTTTACTCCATTCAAACATGTGATGACACGTGGCTGGGGAAGATGGTACTTGAACCTGTGACTTGAGACCCCTGAGGAAGGAATGCTGCTACTGTGGTACACGAACCATCTAAAGTTAGCCTGGGGTTCTGGGTGACTACTCCATTGACGTCACTACTATACCCACACATCCAAAGAGTCCTATAAATAAATCTGCCAATGAAGTTGATGTAAATTGTGCTTGTTGCTATCCTGCAATAAACTAACTTGTTAATGAGGCCAATATGTCTTTTCCATGTCGACATGTTGGCAGCTTTTCCTCTGTGGTAATTTGACAGGTCCGAGACTTAGATTAGAAAAAGTAGGACTGATGACAGCAAACTCCTAAACCAGAATACCACGTGCTTGTGGTGTGGTATCAGCAGACACAGTCACATTAACACAAACGGTTGTCCAGCTTATACCATACCAACTAGACATGATAGCTTGGATCTTCCTAACCTGGAACCCTTCTATCACGGGCTAAGCCTTCAGCTTTTTCAAGGTTTCTTATTTTGAAAGTGTCGAAATGTGGCTACTTTCTTTGTTTATTAAGCCATAAATGAAGTTAAAAAAATTGTTCAAAATGCTGAAAGTGTTGTGAACAGAGCACTTGCATTTGACCTGATGAACGAAATGCAGATGAAAGTGGAGTGTTTTGACTTTCTTGTTGTTTCATTCAGTACAAACTGAAGAAATGGTAGAATGAGCCTTGAGGTTTTGCCAGTGTCTGTGAGTAGAGTCATCTCCTTGTAGCCATTTTGATTCTGAGTTTGTACTTGTGGCTCCTTAGAACTGAGATCCTTGGGGTCGTATTGTGTCCGTACTTTATTTCTCCTCGCTGTCATGTTGGTGCTAGAGACAGGCACAGTATATGAGGTGTCTGCATCAGAGGAATTAGAACAATCAACTGACCAGGGTGGGAGTGATTGATAATTGTATAAATGTTTTTGTTTGAGATTCTAGGCTTTTGTCATGTGCAAAGCAATTTAGAATCTGATCTGTTACTTCACGGCCCTGGAGCTGAGAAAACTGTCCAGGAACACTTGTTGCTTCAATTTTTTTTCCCAGTTCTGAATCATATTACAGTGTGATCATCACTAATGCATTGGTTGATGTATGATGAGGTTGAGATTCACGCTAGATCCCTGCAGAGGAGGGAAATTTCTTGCAGAGTTTATAGGTTGTGTGTCAGCAAAACCATTCCCATTTGAGAAATCTGTACTCCCCTCATAGATGGATAGTTTCTGATTCCACTCTCTCTTTTAGCTTTGGTGGAAATAACAGGAAATGTATCACATTCCAATGTTTGCATCATTATCCTGCTCCAGCTGACCTTGTGACTGAAGCAGATTTTGGTGCAGGATTGAGGGATTCTGTGTGTGGCCCTCAGTGGTTAGAGCCAAAGTCCCAATCTTGTAAACAAAGTCCAAACCTGTCCCCAGTGAGGCACTGTCGAGACTGGGGTTGTATCAACATTTTTCTGATGATATAGTCTGCATTTGATGAGATTAAATTTGGGGCAAGAATTCTGCAAATTAATATCAAAAGGGTTATTTAACTTTTTGTTAACATGAATTTAACAACGACTACGGGTGTAAGCCACACCTAACTAGCTATGTACTTCAGGTAGGGATACCTGATGTTTGTAACATCAGCACTCTTGAAAGCTATACCATTAATATATTGCATTTGTCTGCCTTACAGTGTGTGAGTGCTGGAATAGTAATAGGATCTGGGAAACAGAAACTCGGAGCCATTGTCAATCTAATTGTGTTCTACGCAGTCGGTTATCCTATTGGAATATCACTGATGTTTGCAGCTAAACTTGGCATCATTGGTAGGATTTTATTTTGAATATGCTATAATGTTGTTTTCTGAAAATCCTTTGCCCTGACTTTAAATTGGCAGGACTCCATGAGGGGGTAAAGGGATAGGCAGAGTGGATACTGAAGGCATGTTTCCTCTAGCTGTGGGGTCAGAATAAACTCAAAAGCCATTTTGGGCTGAGGAGAGAGGTAATTTTTAAAAAAAATTTGTGATGAGTCATTAGAATTTCCCAAATGCCTATTGTAGTCAATCATTCATTTGAAGACACTGGTTTTCTAGTTAACAACATCAAGGGATAGTATGGGAATATGCCATTGATGTAGAAGCTGTGATCTAGAATGGCAATAGGTAGGAGGGGTTGAATGGCCTCCTCCTCTTCCAATATTCCCATGATTGAAATACAGAGCAATTGGATCCCTTGGTCAGGATTGATTAGTTCATTTCCGCTCAATCCACAGTGACGGTGCTACAGTTGATGAATGCGCCATTGGGTGGAGTGAGGAAAGGTTTGCCCACTCCAGGTCATGATCCTGTGTACGCTCTGGACTTGATGTTCAGGGGGATGACCAGAACTCTGAATTCTGAAATTTTTGAGAGATTATCAACCTGAAACCCTAAACTTGTCTCTTTCTCCAATCCACTGAGTGCTTTCAGCGCCTTCTATTTTATTTTCAGATTTCAATATCTGCAGTATTTTGTTTCTGTATGCTTCACTGATTGAAGACCCTGCCAACTCTGTTCCTAGACTTACACCAGACCATAATTACAGCAGTGTCTATGAATCCGAAATAGCAACCTGGAACTTCAGTTCACATCTCAATCTATCAAATTGTGATAACATATCTAGGAAAGACCTAATCTCATTGAATTTAGAATCATAGAATAGAATCCCTACAGTGTGGGAGCAGACCACTCAGCTCACTGAGTGGACTCTGAGCCTCCAAAGAGCATCCCGCCCAGACTGACCCCCATTCTCATAACCCTGCATTTCCCACATGCCTGGGCAATTTCCCATGGCCAATCCACCTGACTTGCACATCTTTGGAAAGTGGGAGGAAAGCAGAGTAGCCAGAAGAAACCCAGGTAGACACGGGGAGAATGGGCAACCCCACAAACAGTCACCCAAGGCTGGAATCAAACCCAAGCCCCTGGGACTGTGAGACAGCAGTGCTAACCACTGAGCCACACACTCTGGTTAATGCTTGATGCCTCAGACTATTGCGATGGAAGAATGTGAGTCATTTTGTGGTGGGAATTGAATATGTCAGAGGATGCCAGACGACTGCAGCTTTATGAGAACAAATGTCCGTGATAATTCAAGAAGGCAAGGGGGAAAGTCCCAGAAAGGATTGTGTTTTTGTTTATTGAAGTCAAACTATATGCTTGCAGGTCTGTGGTCTGGGATGTTCACCGCTGTCATTGTGCAAGTGATCTTCTTTCAGATAGTGATCTTTAAAATGAACTGGAAGAAAGCATCTGATCAGGTATGAGCACCTAAAGAGAATTAGATACTCCATAACTTTTGAATAACAAATCTGTTTTTCTTTGTTATCCTGCTTACTCCCTTGTTTCTCCCTTCTCATGTACAACAACTCGGTCAAATGTCCGATGTGTCTCCCCACATGGTCAGTGAAGTCCTCCCCATTTGAGCTTAGTCAGGTATTTGATGATGCCTCTCAGAATTCCAGGGAAAAAAAACTCCCAATCTGCCTTTGTTTGCTCTACTTGTTCCTCGAAATGGAAAGCTTGCCGCGCACTCCAGGAACCTAAGCAGAAAAGCCACGTTGACTGCTATTGCAATACTGCGGGGTGTACCACATGGTCAGAGGTGCTGACGTTTGGAGGAGTAATTAACAAGACCCTGCCTGGTCCCTCAGGTGTTGAAGATCCAGTGGACACTAATTTGAAGAGGAGTGCGGGAGTTGTGAAACATCCTTGAATCCTGCCATTCAGAATAAAACTCAGTAATAAATAGATTAAATAATATGTTCATTTCAAAGCCAGTTGTCAAGAAGTCCCAACCATGTCACTTCTTTAGTCGCTGTGGCATTTGCAATTAAATCCACCCAGGCTGGCAGACACCTCGTTACCAGTAACTGGAAACTCTAAACTGCAGAGTACATTGAGCTAGAAATGTCAGCTGATGTGCAATATCAGCTACTCATCAAGTTAACGGAACTGATGACAGGTCACATAGAGAGCCTTGGGGTGTTTGATAGCATAGCACCACGGCCTACTGTTTTTGTCACTTGTTTAGACCAATTGTAGTTGTAGTTCTATCTTTTGCCTGAAAGAGTAAAGGAACCAGATTCAAAGACTTTCAAAAGAATATTAGATGAATGTTTCAAAGGGAACAATTTGCAGGATTTTGTGGGAATGCATAAGGGCCAATTGGCCAACCCTGCCAAACACACTGAATCATCCTGTGATTCTAGCAACTGACAGCTTTCGATAGTTTCCAAAATAATGTACACAAGGAAGAGGTTTCTTTTTGTGTGAGTAGTACTCCCTATTGTAGGTACTGCCTGTGTTTTTAATGAAAGTCTTGTGCTTTATTTTAAAGGCTCAGGTTAATGCAGGTGTGAAAAATGACATGGACTCCATAAACAGCCCCTCTGATGGTCAAACTGAAAATACTTTGCCAGGTATCACATTTTACTTTCGCTTTAAATTGTGTTCCACCTAACAAGTGTGTGCATCTCTGAACCATTTAAACCCGAGGTCCATTTCTCTATTTGCTAAGTGGAAAATAGCACATAGTCATTTAAAGATATATTTTGAAGCTGAAAACATTTTCTGGAGTAATTGTGTTGCAATAAAACAGCTTAATAACATTGTTTAAATTATTGTATGAAACTGGGTCTCCAATTAATCCAAGGTTTGATTCAAGAGAATTTCGGTATGGTGTCTGCCTGGAAGGGGACGGTGCTGGTAGCTACATCTATGCTTTACAAATAGATGTAGCTACTAGAAAACACACTTCTGGCAGAAAAACAGGATGACCAACTTTTGATCTTTCAGCCTTTGAATTGACCCACAGGCAACGATTGCAAGGAATCATCCTGGTATCCATTGATAACACATGATGCTGCATGGCTCCCACCACCGGTAGTTTTCATTCTTGGTTTGCCTGGAGCGTCAGAGGCTGAGGGATGACCTTATAGAGGTTTACAAAATTATAAGGGCATGGATAGGATAAATAGGCAAAGTCTTTTCCTTGGGGTGGGGGAGTCCAGAACTAGAGGGCATAGGTTGAGGGTGAGAGGGAAAAGATATAAAAGGGACCTACGGGGCAACTTTTTCATGCAGAGGGTGGTATGTGTATGGAATGAGCTGCCAGAGGAAGTGGTGGAGGCTTGTTCAATTGCAACATTTAAGAGGCATTTGGATGGGTATATGAATAGGAAGGGTTTGGAGGGATTTGGGCCGAGTGGTGGCAGGTGGGACTAGATTGGGTTGGGATATCTGGTCGGCATGGACGGGTTGGACCGAAGGGTCTATTTCCATGCTGTACATCTCTATGACTCTAAGTGCCTATGTGATCATGGCCAGTAGCGTGGCAAGTTCTGGTGACTAGTCCAGTCATTTTAAAATTGTAATTCCCCTTCAACACAGCAGAGATGCTGATGGGGACTGGTGTACCTCCATTAGCCAGGCTCAGAGAAGGGGAACAGGAAACCCATCTGAACTCCAACATGATAAGTAGCTGGAAGTTTGCATTCTTCATAAACTCTGTTAGCTTAATCTGTCATTTCAATATAACTATCCTTGTTTTTTCTTTAAATTTAAACATAGTGATGTTTATAAATATACAATAATAGTTTCATGGATAAAGAACCTTCTACTGGTTCAAAAACAAAAGGCGAAGTGATTTTCCATTGGTCTCAAATTTGAGATAAATGATTTTAGATCATAACCTCTGCCACAATTTGATCCATTTCGTGTTTCTCATTTTTGTCTTTGCCATTCACACCTCCTCCTAGAAACAACTTTTATTTATTTCTCCCATTACCTCGCCCTCTGGTTTTGGAGCAAGAACCCTTTTGCAATTTAATTTCTTGTCCTCATCCCCCCATCACAGACTTTCCATTTTGTTTTCTTTCTCTTTCATGGGCTATCAGCTCTGCTGAGGTGGTAAGCATTTGTTCCCCCTTCCCTAATTGCCCTTGACTAAGTAAGCCATTACAAACGGCAGTAAGAGTCAAGCACATTGCTGTATGCAGGCCAGACCAGGCAAGGAAAACAGACTTGAAGGACGTTAGTGATGGGTTTTTGCAACAGTTGAAAGTGGGTTCATGGTCCACATTACTGAAATGAGATTTCTCTTCTAGATTTATTAATGGAACTTAAATTCTACCACCTACATGCTGGGTTTGAACTCATTGCCCCCAGGACAATGTTTCATAATGCTTTCTTCTAATGAAGTGCTATAGATCACTAAACATTCTATATAAAGCTCTGTTGCTGTTTTGTTTTGTAGAAACAGATGAAATGGAGACCAGCACTGATGTTCAACAATTGATCCATGAGTGTAGTGCAACACAAGCTGGTGTTATCGTTGGTGATGTTTTACCCATGAAACAACTGGTTATACGTCGTGGCCTAGCCTTGCTTTCAGGATTAGTTGTTCTGGCAATTGGGTTCGTGATACACTTCACTGTCACAACAGATACATGAGCCCCAGTAAACACAGTGGAGGTGAAGCAAGGAGCAGTGGGTATGGTAGTTTTGACAAGAAGGAAAGCAGAAGTCAGACGTGCGTGTAGAATGTTACTGTACAGACTGGATGAAGGATTGTCTCCTGCTTTAAATGTTTGTCAAATCCAGAAGCGGTTCCTTTAACATTCATCAAAGTGGCTGGGTCCTCCCCATTTCAAGTGCTCCCATTAAACACTGTGCACTTTGTCATCTCAAATAGTTATTGGAGGCGACTGAACAATATCTGCAGAAAGTCAACAATGTATCTTTTATGAATCTCATTGTTGAATGTGAAATAAATATATTTTCAATCTTTAAAGGTTGTTTTCCTGTGTCTACTAATCTCCAAAATCTTTGAGCATTGTGCACAGTTCCTTTATCTTGTGATATAAAATAATGATTGAAAAGTTATGGCTAGCATACGCAATACTAACTCGACAAGAGCCATGTGAAATACAAAGTCTATTGTTCCATTAATTATTGTCTTTATTCTGTATCATTAAGGGCAATGATCTAGCTAGCTTTGGAATTTGTACTGTTCCTGACGAGGAGGGTTTCATAGCACCCACTCCATTGGTTGAACCACTGCTTTCTGCAAATGTTTTGTCTGTTTGTGGTGGCCTCGGAAATCGCAGCAACAAGGAAGAAATTTACTGGGAGCTTCCAGTTATTTTCAAATCTCCATTTTGTTTTTAGAATACAGAAGGATACTCCTGGGCAGTCATTGGGACCGATGATGATACACTTCCCCTCTGGTTAGTTGGGTTGTGAGAACACTGATCAATCCAGTGCCTGAGCTGGAGATTCTGCTGCTTGTGGGCAAGGTGATATATGAAGGACTGGCCAGTTGCTGTCTGGAGGGCCTGTGCATTCCTGCCAATGTTTTCATTTCACTCCTGCACGTTGCCAACAAAATCCGTACCCTCTGTGCTTTCTTGAATGAACCTTCCCCATTCAGTTTGGTCCACAGTCCAGGATCTCCCATGAGTTGGGGCAATGTTTGAACTCTTCAGAAAGATGAAGGGCTTATGCCCAAAATGTTGATTCTCCAGCTTCTTGGATGCTGCCTGACCTGATGCACTTTTGCAGTACCACACACTCGACACTCTTCAGAGGAATCCTCAAAGTATCCTGAAGTGCCCATCATTGTTGTCCTTAGACATCCCCTGCCATTACCTAATTCTGAGTAGAGCTGCTGTTGTGGGAATCAGTTACTGGGCATGATCATAACAGCAGAGTTGATTCTGAGTGATTAATGCTGGGTAGATTACCTTGGGAGAGGATGTTGGTGTTGAATTATCATTCTTGCCACAAGATCTGGAGGATCTCCAAAATATTGATGGTTATGTATCTGATCAATATGAAGTGTTACTGGGCCACTGCAACATCAGAGTATGGGGTTCCAGCCCAAATTTAACCTTCCCTTTCAACATTGTCACACTGTCTTCTGTTCCAAAATACCATCATGATGATTCTACCAAGATATGTTTGCAGGTCTACATTGAGTGTAGTCTAACCACACTGCGCAGGGAATGCAAGGCGGTTAATTCTCCGTGGAGATGAAGGAAGAAGCAGTGTTGGAGAGTGACTGCATGGGGCTGTTGTACATTCTGCTGTGCCAGGATGGATACAATAAGTGTTAAAAGTGATCAGGAACACTGTAGGTACTTTTGTGTGAAATATTCCAGCTGGCCTGGATGAAGGCAACTCCAACAACACAAAAAAAGCTGAACACTGCTCAGGATGAAGCACTTGCTTGATTGGCATTTACGTTTTTCACAGCTGATTTAACAGAGAGAGCAGTGTGCACCCATGCTCCTTTAGATAGAACTCTCCAAGCTTAAAACCACTACCACCAAGAACTGACAGCCAGACTACTGCGACCCTTAGGACTCATAACAGCACACAAGCCAACATCCACGCTCAGACAACAACTCACTAGAACAAAGGACCCAATACCCAGCATGAGCCAAACTAACGTAGTTTACAAAATACCATGCAAGGACTGCACAAAACACTATATAGGACAAACAGGAAGACAGCTAACAATCCGCATCCATGAACATCAGCTAGCCACAAAACGACACGACCAGCTATCTCTAGTAGCCATACACTCAGACAACCAGCAACATGAATTTGACTGGGAAAACTCCACTATCATAGGACAAGCCAGACAGAGAACAGCCAGAGAATTCCTAGAAGCATGGCATTCATCCCCAAACTCCACCAACAGACACATTGACCTGGACACCATATACAAACCACTCCAGCTGAAACTGACACCCGGAAACGGCAAGAACATCCATCAACAGACACATCGACCTGGACCCCACATACAAATCACTGCAGCTGAAACTGACACCCGGAAGCGGCAAGAACAAACCAATATAAATACCGGAAGAAACATCAAAGCAGCGCTTCACACGAGGCTCCAACAGCACTGATGATGTTCCCTAGCCAGGGAACGAAACATTTGCAGCAAAAACCTCCAGCTCGGCGAGCAGAACCACAACAACTACCACCAAGGCTCGAGGCAGCAGTTATGTGACCACATCATCCCCTGCCAATTTCCCTTTGAGCCATGCACTAGCCTGATTTGGCATTATATCAACGCTCCTTCAGTGGCACTGGGTGAGGGCCTTGAAGCCCCCTTCCTATACCCCAAAGACTCAAGCAGTTCAAAAGCACAACTAGCTAGCACCTTGCCATGGGCTAGCTGGCAATGCCTAATATCCAATGATTTAATTAATTGTAGAAATCTGACTGAGTGCGGCTGTTAACTGAGCCACAGCTCCGACAATACCAGTGCCAGAACTCCAGGATTTCTCTAGGCAATTCCATTCGAGTTAGTCACTGAAAGAAAAACAAAGTATTGTAGAGGTGGGGCTGGAAGGAATGATGAAAGAACAGGTCTGGCACATGGTACCAGCACAAACTCGAGGAATAGTCATAGAGTCATCCAGCACAGAAACAGACCCTTCGGTCCAACCAGTCCGTGCTGACCAGGTTCCCAAACTAAAGTAATCCCACCTGCCTGTGTTTGGCCCATATCCCTCCAAACATTTGTTATTCATAAACTTATCCAAATGTCTTTTTAACTGTATCTGTATCCACCACTCCTCTGGAAATTTATTCCACACATGAACCACTCTCTGAGTAGAAAAACATTATCCTTCATGTTTTATTTTTAAATCTTTCTCCTCTTACCTTAAAATTATGCCCTAGTCTTGAAATTCCCCACCCTAGGAAAAATACACCTGCCACTCACCTTATCTATACCTCTCATGATTTTATGAACTCTATAAAATCACCCCTCAACCTCCTCTTTTCCAGTAAGAAGAGTTCCAGCCTATCCCAGCCTCTCCTTGCAGCTCAAACCCTCCATTCCTAGCAGCATTCTGATAAGCTGGAAAGGGTTTGGGAAAGGTTTAATAATGTCCTTCCCAGAGAGACCAGAACTGGACACAGTCTTCCAGAAGAAGCCATATCAACATCATGTACAACCTCAGCTTAACATCCCAATTCTTATAGTCAAAGGTCTGAACAATGAAGGCAAGCGTGCGAAATGCCTTCTTCATCACCCTGTCTACATGCGATGCAAACTTCAAAGAATTATGTACGTGATGTTCAGAGAAAAGAAAAATTGAGGGAGAGAAGCAAACAACTCAGATATGTACTTTGGTGTGGTTCTTTTCCTCTACTAAAAGCCATGTTTCTGATCTCAGACTTGCAGCAGCAATGGGCTGGATATTTTGGATGGCAGGTCCGTAAAGCTGCCTCACAGCACCAGGGACCCAGGTTCAATTCCCACCTCAGGCGACTGTGTGGAGTTTGCACATTCTCCCTGTGTCTGCGTGGGTTTCTTCCGGGTGCTCCGGTTTCCTCTCACAGTCCAAAAATGTGCAGGTTAAGTGAATTGGCCATGCTAAATTGTCCGTAGTGTTAGGTGAAGGGATAAATGTAGGGGAATGGGTCTGGGTGGGTTGCCCTTCGGCAGGTCGATGTGGACTTGTTGGGCCAAAGGGCCTATTTCCACACTAAGTAATCTAAACTACTTCATTAAAGCAAATGGACCAATAAAAGCAGCTCACCTCTTGCATTGAGTTGAATAAACATGATGTCGATGGTACAGGCACAACTCTGTGTAACAGTGAACTTCAGAATGCGATGACTAGAGCTGATATCTTTCAGGTAATAGCCACATAAATCAATTGATCCGTTCATCAGTGGGTGCTGTAATAAAGGGAAGGGCTATGATTTCAGACACTGAGCTGTTTGAGTGGATATTGGGACTGGCTTTTAGCTGCAATACCCATTTTCTGAAATGACCACTTGGAGAGAAAATACAGTCATATTACAGCACAGGGATAACAAGCCAAACCAAATCAGCCTATCACTGAATTCACAACACAGTTCAAATTAAACATTCAATGACTGCGAATATTGCCCATTGTTCTGAACAAGAGAATATGATTAAAGGTCTTGGATACCAAGTTTATAACAAACATCAAGTAATATTTTATTTTTAATGTTTTAACTTTAGCAGAGCACAGATACACAACAAAGTAGTCAAATTATCTATGATCTAAATACCAATGTCTTTTGATCAAAATTCTCACACACACAGACAGACACAGTTAAGAAATAAATTAAGTAATAGAGGTGTAATTTCTCAGTTCAATAACTAATTTCAAATAATGGATACCAGGCTTCATGAAATCCTTGGACAATGGGTTGTTCACAGGCATTAGAACTGCTTGAATTCTGAAGTCATGGGTTAATGCAAACAGTCTCAGTATATTTCCAGAAATAGTTGCTTGTTTCTTACAGACTGGGATTCTTTTCTCAGAACATTCAACAATACAATAGTTGGAGACAAATAAGAGAGCAAGTTTCAAGAATAACACTGCCTCCTGCCAAAACTCAGTCAGAACTCAGTCTGGATGGCACAACGGCTCAGTGGTTGTGTGGCATGTTGGCTCAGTGGTTAACACAGCTGCCTCACAGTGCTAGGTGCCCAGATTTGATTTCAGCCTCAGCCTCAGGTGACTGCGTGGAGTTTGCAAATTTTCCCAGAGTCTGTGTGGGTTTTCTCCAGGTGCTGTGGTTTTTTTTCCCCATGGTCCAAAAGATGTGCAGGTTAGGTGAAATTGTCCATGGTGTTCAGAGATGTGTAGGTTAAGTGCATTAGTCAGGGGAAATGTAGAGTAATAAGGTAGGGGAATGATTCTGGGTGGGTTACTCTTCGGAGAGTTGGTGTGGACGTGTTGGGCTGTAGGACCTGAAGGGAATCTATGACGCTTCTATGACTCTGAGAACCAGTTCTCTTTTTTCTCTCTGTGGTTGGCTGATTAACATCCTTTCTCCCTTGATTGACCAATTCAGCATCCAACCAGTTGCCAGTCCTAAGAATAGCAGCAACCCAGAATCTACAGTGTCCATGGATCAGTAGTTAGGTTGCATCACTTTCCAAACCAGTTCCTGGCAGAAAACGTCTGCCTTTGTTCTCCTTCAAAACAAACTGCTGTTCAAAGTTCAATTCTAACTTCAACTCACTGTTTCAAACCAATGAGAAAAATCAAAAGGAAAACAGTGATGGTCTCTACGTTGACGTCAACACACTGCTACAAATTGGAGAAAGTTTGGAGACCAATGCAGCTGACAACAACAATCAGCAAGTGTTAGATGCAGACCAGCACAATCACCAAATCACAGAAAAGAGAGCTAGCTGGGTGGGAACAGGAGTTCTGTTTCAGCAAATCACGCAGTGTGAAAGGATTCTGGACTATGCTCGAAATGTAACAGTCACAGAAACACAACAATGTGGCTACTTCCTCAGAAAACTCAGGAAATTCAGCATGTCTGTAAAGACACTTAGCAATTTTTATAGATGGACTGCAGAAAGCATTCTATCCAGATGAAACATGACTTAGTATGGCAACTGCTCTGCCCAGGACAGTAAGAAACTACAGAGTCATGAACACAGCCCACTCCATCACATGGGCTTTTTCACACAGAGGGTGGTACATGTATGGAATGAGCTGCTAAAGGAAATAGTGGAGGATAGTACAACTGCAACATTTAAAAGGCATCTGGATGGGTATATGAATAGGAAGGGTTTAGAGGGATATGGATCAAGTGCTGGCAAATGGGACTAGATTGGGTTAGGATATCTGGCCGGCATGGATGAGTTGGACCAAAGGATCTGTTTCTGTGCTGTATATCCCTATGTCTCTAACAGCCAGCCTTCCATCCATTGGCTCCATCTATACTTCCTGCTGCCTCAGGAAAGCAACCAACATCAAAGCCCCCTACCATCCCAGTTATAATCTCTTACAACATATTTCATCGGGCAGATTATATAAAATGCACAATTGACAGATTCAAGAACAGCTTCTTCCTCACTGTTATTAGACTTCTGAATAATGCCTTCTTAATGCTGATCTCGCACTATGTGCGCCGCCTCTGCAGCCATAGCACTGTATTCCTTGCTCTGTTCTATTACCCAGATGGCATGATCTGCCTGTACTGCACGCAAAATAAAAGTTCTCACTGCACCCAGGGTACATGTGACAATAATAGATCAAATCAAATGCAGTTCAAATGATGCAACTAGACACTATAAAAGGATACAATCAGGCAAAAACCACATGTAACATGTGGACAGCAACAACAGTGAGTGTGACAACACACACACACACACGCACACACACCAGATGTTCACAACATGACTGACCAGGGTGAGGAATCCGAGTGGAAGAACCTTCAATCAGAATTAGAACATGGTACACTGTGTGGACCATTTTAAACTGTTAGGAGCTTTCGTCACAATGAACATCCTATAGCGAAGAAAATTGATAACCCCATGCCAAAGGTCAAGGTCAACTCAGGAGCAAGGGCAAACATCCTACAAGCCAGACTGCTCAACGCTTTGAATCATTGGAATCAATGATTTAACCAACAACTGCACATGATGGAAACTTTGTTTTGGTACAAAGTTAAAAATCACACAAAAACAGGTTATAGGCCATCAGGTTTATTTGGAAGCACTAGCTTTCAGAACAACACTCCTTCATCAGGTAGTTGTGGAGTATAATTTTGATTGTAGGACACAGAATTTATAGCAAAAGTTTACAGTGTGATGTAACTGAAATTATATATTGAAAACGATCTGGATTGTTTGCTAAGTCTGTCATCTTTTAGAATGACCATGTTGGTTTCAGTTCTTTCATATATAAATTCCAGAACTTTCTTGAAGTTACATTCTCAAGTGTGCTTTAACAATAGGTGCCATATTGGCCCAGATGATACATTGAAGGTGTGAGGTGTGCTGTGTGAGGCTGATTCTATTCTAAAAAAAGGCATTTACAGAATCTTACATGGATTCATGCAGTTTTTGAGCAAAATAAAATGTAATTCTGCAAGTACAAATTCACCCCACAAACTTATATGTGTATGTGTGCATCTGGGTTCATTGACAATGAAACGCAGACATGTTGAATCTGTCTGGAGAACCAAGGATTTTTACCAGGTGGACACAATTGAACCAGCAATAGCAGGATTATCACTGCGTAGAGAACTCAATATTGTAGCTCCACATGAAATCACCAAGTTAACATTCACAGCAGAACTAGCCGAAAATACTCACAGAGTCTTGCATCTAATCTGTCAAAACATATTCAACAGCGTTAGAAATTTCAACGGTGATTCTGTCCCATACTTAGAAAAGATGCAATTCCATCAGTCACCCTCCAGAAAGCGGTGTGTTCACACACAAAAAAAGTAAAAGTAGTTAGGGTGATGTGGAACTGAAAATGTTATGTACATTTGATACAGATACAGCGCACAGATTGATGCAGTTTGATTAGATTAGATTAACTACAGTGTGAAAACAGGCCCTTCAGCCCATCAAGTCCACATCGACCCTCCGAAGAGAAACCCACCCCCCTATATTTATATCTGACTTATCCACCTAACACTATGGGCAATTTAGCATGGCCAATTCACCTAACCTGCACATCTTTGAATTGTGGGAGGAAACCGGAGCACTCAGAGGAAACCCACGCAGACACGGGGAAAATGTGCAAACACCACACAGACAGTTGCCCAAGGCGGGAATTGAACCCAGGTCTCTGGCGCTGTGAGGCAGCAGTGCTAACCACTGAGCACAGTTCTTACATGTATAATGAAGTAAGATAATACAACCTGAGTATGTTTGAACCTAAGACGTTTCAACTTTTCTCAAAAGAGATGTTCAAAATTCAAGGTTTGAAAAATTAAATCCCAAGTTCTCAGAAGCTAAATTGAGTTTTCAAGCTGATGCCAAGTTTGGATATTAGGCGGTTCACTTGGCAATGGAATCCATTTGGAAGATATTGCTCCCTGAGGCGACCGTTCAGTCCCTCTGTCAGTCAGAATCAGTGCAATATTCAGTCCATTCAATTCCTCTTGAAGATATCTTATCTGACAATGAGCCACAATAAACAGGCAGAGCACTGAGGGACACAGAAACACAAAAACATAATGAATTTATGCTAGAGCAATATCAACGCTCAGATTTGAAAAGGTGACAGGGTTCTCAGCAGCTGGCTGGGGATTGTGAGATCCTCGTGTCACCTCCTGTTCGGAAGACATGGTGCAGTTTGTGCCACTCAGGCACATGCCAGGTTAATGGTGAACCTCTCTCTGGGGTCGGCAGCTCTTCTCTACTCAACTGTGCTACCAGGGAGGCAATGGTTGTTGTTGGCAGAACACTGGCCTGAGGCAATAGGACGTGGGAGTGACCCAGGCAGAGGAGACTGACGCTGAGGGCTAGGTCAGAAGGTTAGGAAATCAGCATCAAGGGGCAGGGGTTGGCTCTCTGCAAGTCACTCCCCTCCCGCCAACCCCAACCTTGTGAATCACTCCATGGAGTTCTAAATGCCCTTAAATGATGATCACCCACTATCCAGGAACCCACAAGCAAACAATGGGATAAGGGGGGGGTAGGTGACATCATGGTAATGTCACCAGACTATTAATACAGAGACCTGAGTTCTAATAAAAGCAAAACTGAAATAAAAACAAAATGCTTAGCTGTATAAACAACACTTACAAAGAATGTCAGGCTATTTGATTTCTAAAATGTGCAGCAATCTCTTATCAATACTTGGATTTTAAAATAACCATTTTCCCATTGCAGTCCACAATCAAAAGTACAGAAATAAAAAGGTTCCATCTTTAAACAAGCAGAAACTATTAGCCCATACTCCTGTTATTGCTTTCTTAGATTAGATTACTTACAGCGTGGAAACAGGCCCTTCGGCCCAACAAGTCCACACCGACCCACCGAAGCACAACCCACCCATACCCCTACCCCTACATTACCCCTTACCTAACACTACGGGCAATTTAATGTGGCCAATTCACCTGACCCGCACATCTTTGGACTGTGGGAGGAAACCGGAGCACCCAGAGGAAACCAACGCAGACACGGGGAGAACATGCAAACTCCACACAGTCAGTCGCCTGAGGCGCTGTGAGGCAGCAGTGCTAACCACTGTGCCACCGTGCCGCCCACGAACTGTGCCACCGTGCCTCTTTCAACTGTTCATTTAACTCTCTTTTGAAGCACACTATTGAATCTGCATTGTCTGCTCCTAATGAGTGAAAAGAAGCATCTAGAGAAGGAAGATTGAGAACTGCATTCTCATCAGCACCGGAATCATCTCAGCCAATCAGGGACCACTGTCTTCCCAAGCTTTTCCACCAACCATAACATCCATGTTTTTTTGTTTCCTGTCTGCATTTATATCTGTGAATAGAGAGGGGAATTATAAGAGAGTTAAAGTTATAATTGGTAGCATTATATGCCAATGATTCATAATTGTTTACCTGTAACTAGAGCCTATTTATTTGTAAGGAATGTTAATTCCTATTAATTACAATAGACTTCACTGTGCTTGGATTTGACAGTCAGGAATATTAGGAAGTTTGGAATTCTTTTTAAAAATCTTTACTAGTCCAGAATTTGAGGGATTTGATTTCCAGGACATACTCCCAGTGATGTGCAATACTTAAAACAGTTGGGATGAGAATTGATGGGCCAAATGGCCTACTGCTGTGACGAGGATGCTTCCATAATCATGCAGATTACTGCTGCAAATTCTTTTGAAATTAAAGCTGGGGTTTAATATTACTACAGTATGGCAGGAATTTAAAAAGACTTGGTGTACTTCAGGTGGAAAACTGCATTAGCAAAACACAGCAATGTGTAAGGAACATGAAAATGCCAAAACCATGTCGTTTATCAGTCTGGAACACACATTTCAGTGACACTGATAAAAAGCCTAAAACCCTTCCACTCCCTCTGGACTGAGTCACTGGCTGCAAGCCAACAAGGCTAGAACAGCAAGCAAACACTATTAGTTAAATTTTATCAACTGTTATGGAAGTTATAACTATTGTAATTGCTATTTGATGATTGCAATATGGACTGACCCCCCATAGCAAGCAGCAAGCCGTGAAGGAAGGAGCTAACAGGTTTTATGTAGGCCCTGTCAGTATAAGGAGCTGTTGGTGAGTCATCAGAACCGTGTCGGACCTTCAGACATGCATAGAACTGTATTTAAAGACCGTAACCAAATCTCGGATCAGAAGCAACTGATGTAAGTGTTATTTCTTCGTCAAGGATAGAGATTGAAAGAATGAACGACTCAATGCAAGGGGCCTTCGCTGATGTTGCTCAGACTCCCTTGCTGAGGAAGATTAGAAGTTTGATCCCTGTCAACTTCTGGAAGGAAGCAAAAGACCTTTTCCAATTGGCTGGACCAGTGGTAAGTCTGCCTTTCGGAAACACGTTATTTAAAAAAGAATTAATGCTACCTGCTTCCCATGAGAAAGAAAATATTCCAATTGCGACGGCAATGCTGCCAATGAAAAGACTTGTTGGTAGTTTTCATCTTCCCACCACATCCCCCTCTGAAAAGAATGCAATTGTATTTCAATTGTGCAAACTACAAATTCAGACCTTTCCTAAATGTAATTGCCGTTTGAAATATGCTTTTTTCATTGTTGTCTACTCAGTGAGAAGGCCAATTCTCAGTGGACCCAATTCTACTCTTACTTTCCTCACCTTTAGTTATGGCAGGTAGCAGAAAGATACAAGGAGCAGGCCCTTCAGCCCCTTGACTCTGTTCTATAATTCAATTAAATCAGAAAGTTTAACTCATATGTACCAGGTTTGGATTTTACGAACTTTGATCTGCTTGCCTCCAACTGAGCTATTTCATTATCCAATGATTTGATGGGATAGACAATGAAAATAAACCAAAATAATTTTCTAGCTGAGCAGAACTTAAAATCCAGTTTCCTTTTTCCAGTTACTCAGGCGTTCAGAACGATGGAAACTATTTTGAACCATGTATAATTGAATCATTATTAGTTGGACCTATTCTTGGATTTTTAAAAAATCAAATATCCTGCCTCCCTATTTCCCCAGCCACGGACATGTTTCTAGCTGATCGATAAAAATGTTCAAAGAAAGGAAGGATTTTATTAAACTGGAGAGGGTTCAGAAAAGGTTTCCCAGGATGTTGCTGGGAATGGAGAGTTTGAGTTACAAGGAGAGATTGGAGAGCCTGGGAGCTTTTTTCCCTGGAGCGTAGGAGCTTGACAGGTGACCTTCTAGAAGTTTATAAAATCAAAAGAGGCATAGATAAGGTGGATAGACAAGGTCATTTTCCCTAAATTGTGGCAGTTCAAAACTCAGGGGCATATTTTTAAGATAAGAGGAGAAAGATTTGAAAAGGACATGTGGAGAATGATTTGTGTGTGGAACAAACTGCCAAAGGAAGTGGCGGTTGCAGGTACAGTTACAACATTTAAAAGATATTTGGATAAGTTCATGAATAAGAAACATTTGGAGGGATATGGGCCAAGTGCAGACAAGTGGACTAGTTTAGTTTGGGATTGTGGTTAGCATGGACTGTTTGGACAACAGGGTCTGTTTCTGTGCTGTATTCTATAAAAATTAAAATAAATGTTTTTTTCAACTGTTCCAAAGATTTTCTCCTGAGGTTTTTTTACAACAGCAGCGTGACAGAGATAAATCATTTCCTCCCAGAGATTGCCGGGTTATCCTGGGGAGTTGGCAACTTTGTTAACAATGCTAGTGTATTTTTGAAGGCTGTGCCTAGTACAGTCCAGGGAGTCACTTGCGCACGTTCCAGGGACTGAGATTGATTTAAAAATAAATATCTGCACTTGAAATGTTGTCACTGGATTAGCTGCCTAAGTGAAAGAGGCTGAGAGAATGGAAGGATAGAGGTGGGGGAGGTGAGAGAATGGACATAATGGGGAGAGAACGGATGAGGGGGTGGTTGGAGAGAATGGATGGAGTGTGGGAGGAATGGATGGGGGCGGGGCGAGGAATGGATGGGGGTGGGGAGAGAATGGATGGGGTGGGAGAGAATGGATGGGGGTGGTTGGAGAGAATGGATGGGGTGGGGAGAGGATGGATGGGGGTGGGTGGAGGAATGGAGGGGGTGGGGAGAGAATGGATGGGCTGGGAGAGAGAATAGATGGGGGTGGGAGAGGAATGGATGAGGATGGGGGAAGAACAGATGAGGGTGGGGGAGGAATGGATGGGGGTGGGAAGAGAATGGATGGGGCTGGGGAGGAATGCATGGGGGTGGGGAGAGGAATGAATGTGGGGTGGAGAGAGAATGGATGGGGTGGAGGAGGAATGGATGGGGGTGGGGAAAGGATGGAGGGGTGGGGGAGAAATGGATAGGGGTGGGGGAGGAATGGATGAAGATGGGGAGAGAATGGATGGGGGTGCGGAGAGAATGAATGGAGTTGGGGGAGGAATGGATGGAGAGACACATCCTCCCCCCTTTGCAGATCCAATCATTGACCCACCCCACCACCCCACCCTCAATCCATTCTTCCTCCCTAAACCCCCTCCATTTGAAACATGACCATTCTCTTCAATGCAGACAGTTGAGCATTAGGGGGGAGAAATATGTACAGGATCTGGAACATTGCTCTGTGAGTGAGTCTGCACAATCCCGCCAGAGTTCTGGTATCCTCAAACACTGCCATTTTGGAATATTTTGAGGATGTTGCTTTATCTGTACTTGCCATAACCTGCTATCGAGTAATCTGCTTCGGTATCAGTCACGGCCAGTTCATAAAGTGCTAGCTATCAGTTGTGATCTCCACTCACCAATGTGATTTTGGTTTTTATTGTTATGCTCGCACTTAGGATGAAAAAATTAGTCTTGTGAATGTTTTTACTAGCTTCGTGAGTGACTGAGATACTATAAAGACATGTACTGTCACACCATGGCCGATATTTGTCCCCTCACTGATTTAACTGCCTAGATTCGCGGCAGATTTTCATTCCCTAGTGCACATTCTGTTTTGCAGAATGACCGTACTGTAAGACTGAGTGATTCCTGAAAGTTATGGGGAGTGAGCAGGATTTAGACACAAAAACAGGAATTGTTGGAGTGACTCTGTGGGTCTGACAGCATCAATGGAGAGACAAACGGAATTAATGTTTCAGGTTCAGTGACCCTTCTTCAGAAGCCAGTAGTAGGTCAGTGGGACTAGACTAAACAGGGCTCACAAGGAGAAAGGTACAGAGATGATTGGATGATTGGTCTTAAACCTATTCTATTGACCAGTTTTTTGTCATGAAATCTGCTTATGTGACTCAGCGTTAAATATTTGTGCAGTGATTGAAACGAGGTTAGCCAAGTGGATCTCATTGAGCATGAGTTCCCTGACTGGGGCTGTTAACCTGGTCCAATCAGGGAGTCCTTGCTGACAATTAGAAACAGGAGTGTCTGAGGTGCTGTTCACTCTGAGAGCTGGCTCTGAGGGATCTAGATCAGTGTCAAGCACTCTCCGTGTGTAAATCACTGGCGGTCCCATGTGAGAATGACCCTCTCCCACTCTCAGGGGTGAGTCTGTAGGTGGCTGCATAGACCGATGGGGCTCCCACAGGCTCGGTTATACTGGGGTGGTTACAGAAAAGGAATGGGTGGGGCGTCAATGTGGATTCTCTAAATAAAGGGTGACTTGGTGACGAGACACCGGCCTTTCTGGAGTTACTTCAGTTTGTCTCCTCCTAAATGTTTACCATGGGGCTGGCAGCTTTCTACCTTCGAAAGCAGTGATTTCCAGCATGGTGGTTCTCCCTGTGTTAAACACTGGCTGGGTTTGGTCAGGAGCACCACTCCGACAGTGGGGTGGGAAGTGCACCAGGCAGCGGTTTCTGCTTTCTCTGATCTCTCTTTTCAGCCATCAGAGCTTTTTTTGTCTCTGATCATCTCTTCCATCACCCTTCCAAGCTGTCAGCCAGCAGAGGCCATGAGGGTCAGTGACAGTCTCCCAGCCGCATCCAACATCTTTACAACAGATGGCAGCTGTTGTAGTAGCACAGGTGTGGAGTTCCGGAAAGTTTCAGCAAAGTTGGAGATTGACCATCGGCTGGGTCTTTGGGTACATGGCTGCCATCCATCCAGTGATTGTGCTGGACCCTCTGCAGATGCTGTTAACTTAGCACTGAGTGAAAAGCTGATGAGAGTCTATGGAAGTTCAGAGTAAGTGACCTTGACCTACCAAGTGATGTGCCTGAGACAGCAGAGGACATCAAATATTTGTTGTACAAGTTGATGCACAGTCAATGAGTGCAGAGGGTGGTAAGAAGTGCATATGGAGCATTTGCCTTTATCTGTCATGACATAGACTAGAAGAGCAGGATATTACGTTGGAGATGTACAAAACTTTAGATAGGCCACAGCTGGAGTACTCTGTGCAGTTCTGAGCACCACACTATGGGAAAGGTATCATTGTATCAAAGGGAGGGTGCAGAGAAGGCTTGCTAGGATGTTGCCTGGGATGGAGCTTTTTAACAATGACTAGACTGTGGGCGGCACGGTGGCACAGCAGTTAGCACTGCTGCCTCACAGCGCCTGAGGCCCGGGTTCATTTCCCGCCTCAGGCGACTGACTGTGTGGAGTTTGCACATTCTCCCCGTGTCTGCGTGGGTTTCCTCCGGGTGCTCCGGTTTCCTCCCACAGTCCAAAGATGTGCGGGTCAGGTGAATTGGCCATGCTAAATTGCCCGCAGTGTTAGGTAAGGAGTAAACATAGGGGTATGAGTGGGTTGCGCTTCGGCGGGTCGGTGTGGACTTGTTGGGCCGAAGGGCCTGTTTCCACACTGTAAGTAATCTAATCTAATCTAAGCTCAGATGGCTTTCTTCAGAGCTGGGAAAGTTGAAGGGGGGAACCTGATTGAGGGGTATAACATTATGGGGGGCATGGACGGGGGTATGACTAGAGAGCAGATGTTCCCATTAGTCAAAGGATCAATAACAAAGGGGTACACTGCTAAGGTGAAAGGTAGGAAGTTTAGAGGGGATTTGAGGGAAGTATGTTTCACCCAGTGGATGGTGAGGGTCTGGAATGCCCTGTCTAGGAGGGTAGTTGAGGTGGGAGCCTCAAAACCTTTTAAAAGTACTTAGATCAGCACATAAAATGTCATAATATTCAAGTCAATGTGCCAAGTGCTGGAAAGTAGGACCAGTGTAGATTGAGTGTAGCTTTGTCAGTACAGACTGTCTGGGCTGAAGGGCTTGGTCTATATTTTGTTATTCTGTGCTCTGACGATTCAGTTTGATAGACACAGTTTGGTGTTCCCATTGCTCCATACTCTCTTCCTCAGCTTGGATATTACAACTGCAGATTTTAAAATGTGTGCACTGATTTCAGCAGTAAGGGACAGATTGCTGGTGACAGTGGGAGTGAAGGTGAACGGAGTACTATCACCAGGATGTCACTGCTCAGACAGATAGACAGTGCTGTGCTATCACCTGCACCCTGACTTCCTGATCAGCACACGGGTAACACTTCCAGCTGAAAATGGACAGACTCTCTCATAAATGTTTGATCTGACCATCGTTATCAGGGAGGTTAATGAACTGCTCCAGGATGTTGCCATCTCTCAACTAGATGCCATGTTCAAGACACTACCTTGGTACAAGATGTTATTGTTGATTTTTATACAGGAGCTGAAAATGCGTTGCTGGAAAAGCGCAGCAGGTCAAGCAGCATCCAAAGAGCAGGAGAATCGACGTTTCGGGCATAAGCCCTTCTTCAGGAATCCTGAAGAAGGGCTTATGCCCAAAACGTCGATTCTCCTGCTCTTTGGATGCTGCCTGACTTGCTGCGCTTTTCCAGCAACACATTTTCAGCTCTGATCTCCAGCATCTGCAGTCCTCACTTACTCCTCGAAGATGTTATACAGGAGGTCAGGTTCAAGAGGGGAGGTCTGCTCGTGTCCAGGGATATTCTCTGTCTCTTGAACAAGCCTAAAAATAAACGATTCCAAGAGAAAACATTAAAATCCTTGAAAAGAGTAGCAGACTAGGCTGGCACGGTGGCGCAGTGGTTAGCACCACAGCGACAGGGAACCCAGGTTCAATTCCACTCTCAAGTGACTGTGTGGAGTTTGCACATTCTCCCCCTGTCTGCGTGAGTTCCACCCCCACCCCCCTCACCTCACAGTCCAAAGATGTGCAGCTGAGGTGGATTGGCCATGGGAAATTACCCATATTGTGCAGGCCAGGTGGATTAGCTGCAGAGAAATGCAGGATTACAGGGTTGGGGTGGGTTCAGGTTGGACACTCTTCAGAGGGTCAGCATGGACTCGATTGGCCAAATAGCCTGCTTCCACATTTTAGGGGAGGGAAACAGTACCAATGGTTGGTTGATGCCGACCCAGATTTTAAAAGCTGCTCTTGACAAGTGGAAGGTTTACACATGATCCATTTTAGGTTTCCAGGAAAACGGTGCAGGAATGTACCTAGCTGAGTGCAATTACGAAATCTCCTCCTGTCTCAGAAAAGAACTCTTCTGCAAAAGCAGTTTCTGTTTCAGGGGCACAATTTTAGCTGCAAGATTTGGAACTGAGTATCTAAAAAAAAAGATAAGCTTAATGCAGCAGTTTCTAGAAGGTTTTGGACAAGTTCCAATGGAGGAAAAAAAAACCAGCTGTGCTCCTCCGTATCACTGTCCTCTCGATGCTGCCTGTTTAAGGATGATGCCTAATCAAACCTGGACCACATTTGTAACTTTGCTATCTCGCACTCCTCCTTGCACTGAAATCAAGTTCAAAAGTAAACAAGTGTTGTTTATTCCACGTCAAGTGAATGACAAATAAAAGCACACTTAGACTGTGAACAAAAGTTTTTGCTTGATATCTGTTTCAATTCTGGAAGTCTTCCTTCGTCCTGTTAACCTGGTGGGTGTAAGGAACTGCTGCCTCTTTTTGTTAGCCACTTCTGGACTGAATACCAACCCAAACTGCGCATTTATCTGTCCAGTCATTGGCGGAGTTGAGGGGTCAAGGCAGCATTGTGTCAATTCTGGTTTCCCAGTTACAGGAAGCATACGTTAAACTGGAAAGAATTTGTAAAAGATTTCCTAGGATGTTGCCAGGAATGGAGGGATTGAGTTACAAGGATAGGCTGGGACTCTTCTAACTGGAGTGTAGGAGGTTAAGGGTGACCTTATAGAGGTTTATAAAATCATGAGGGGTATGGATAAGGTGAATAGTAGGTGTCTTTTCCCTAGGGTGGGGGATTTCAAGAAACGGGGGCATATTTCTAAGATAAGAGGAGAAAGATCTAAAAAAGACATGAGGGGCAAATGTTTTACACAGACAGAGGTTCATTTGTAGAATGAACTTCCAGAGGAAGTGGTAGATGTAGGTACAGTTACAATGTTTAAAGAACATTCAGATAAGTCCATGAATAGAGTTGATAGAGTGTGGTGCTGGGAAAAGCATAGCAGGTCAGGCAGCATCAGGGGAGAAAGGGTGTCAATGTTTTGGGCATGACCCTTCATTAATAAGAAAAGCTTGGAGGGAATATGAGCCAAGCAGGGGCAGACAGGACTAGTTTAGTTTGTAATCCTGATTTGCATGGACTGATTGGACTGAAGAGTCTGTTTCCATGCTGTATGATTCTGACACTATAAGCATCTGGCTAACAATTATTTCTGTTTTTTACTGGCTGAAGCTTTTGATGGACACCTGACTGTAAGGAAGCAAGTGTTCCTGAATGAAATCTAAGGCCTTTCAGCATTAAGTTACCCACGCCTGTCTGTTTTTCTTCAGAAGCTCACATTATTACTGCCACATCAAATACATCTTCTCTGCTGAGGGTGAAAAGCTGATCACTCCTTGTACAGTAGATCATGAAGGCAGATCAGACCATATGCCCCATGGCTGCCACTACTACTCATGAGGAGCTTATTACAGCTCCTTGTTATCTCCACATAGTGCAATCACAGAAGCTGCCATGTCTGAGCTAATTCAGAGTAATTCAATAACAACAGTACCATGTTTCCCACGGCATGTCATGCTTCAAATGGCCCTCCGTAAGATGGAGACTGAGGTCTTTAAGCTATCGGGGTCACATGTTGTTATACAATGATGGTATTATAAGAATGTCCCTCAAAGATATTTTGCAAACTGGCTGTGAGACATAACATGGTTTTGGTTTTGAAAATAAACAAGTTTAAATACACATGTCAAAGTACACACTTTTGGAGACATCAGCTTGTCTGGGTTGGTTGTACTCTTGAGTTTGAAGCAAATGAATTCTAGGACATGACCACATAACGCCGTTACACTAAATGTATAGCACAGAAACAGGCCATTCGGCCCAACTGGTCTGCATCAGCACCTACATTCCAGGTGCATTTTCTCTAGCCATTCTGCATCTTATCCTATCAACATTTCTTTCTGTTCTTTCTCCATCATGGACTCAAACTAATTTCTCAGTAAATACATCAATGAATTAAATTGTATTTAAAGTCATGTTGCAAATTTAACCTGTACAAGTCACATCTTCCTATACACCTATCGAATGCCTTTCCATCACGCTCAAAATGCTGAGTCTGTCTGGATTATTTCATATCTTGCAGAGCCCAGGTGGGGTCTTATGGTTCTTCTCCAAACAGCTTCCTGCTCACAAAAAAAACCAAACGAGGCTCCAGGCCCTGAGAGACTCTATAATGCTGCATGAAATAACTCTACAGAGACTGGAATCCCATCACCAAGTCCCCCTTTATTTACATGTGGAAAGTTCTTGACACTGATCCAGCTTCTTCAGAGCCAGCTCTCAGAGTGAGCAGAACCTCAGATACTCGTGTTTCTGTCAGGGCTCCCTGATTGGACCCAGTTAACAGTCTATTCTATGAGGTGCATTTGGCTGACCTTGTTACAATTGCTACAATGCAGATCTTAGGGACCTGGCTTTCAAGAACATTTCCAAACCTTAGCAACTCTGAATATATTAGACCTGTCACTATTTGACATGCCAGCACAGTGGGTTGAGTCACTAGATGCAGATTCAGTGGTTCATGTGACTGTGGAAGATCCCATTTCTTTGTTGGAAAAAGGAGTAGGGGTTTTCCTCAATTAATGGACCATTGCCCAGCGATAGGTCATTTGGAGATCTCGTGCACGTCTGTGGGTTCCCAGAATATGTCACAGCTGCTACTCACATAAACACTGCACCTAAACCTTTCAAAGACACTCAGTGTCTTGAATAAAAATAAAACATGCCAGAAACAGTCCGCAGCTTTGGCAGCATCTGAGGGGAGAGAAAACCAAGAGGTGACATTCACATAAAAGCAAAATATTGCCAATAGAGTTCCGAAGCAGTGTCATAACTCTGTTTCTCTCTTCTCTATAGATGTTGCCGAGAACTGTTGAGTGTATCCAGCACTTTCTGTTTATGCCCAGGTTGATAATATGGGCCTGAAGGACCTGTTTCTGTCCTGTATGAGTCACTGACATGTGGCTAGAACTGGTAGAATTGACAGTTTTAAAACAAGCGCAGAGATTGTGAAGTGAGTGGAAATGAAAGAAAAGGAGGAAACAGCTAGGGGAGAGGTGGCTGATGGGATGGAAGGCAGGAACAATTAAATGACAATGGCATAAGGCATGATGTTGCAAGGGAAAAAGACAGTGTTAATTAGACAAGGAAAAAAAATGACATCCACTGACCAATACATGTTGAGACATAACAGCAAGGTTTTCTGCTCTCCTAGTGCGTTTTGCTTACATTTCGATGTACAAAGTCATCTTTACAGCAGTGTTCATGATGTCAGAACATCCAAAGTTTACAGCAAATGGAGTAGTGATGGTCTGGAGACATGGGGCAGTGATGACTGCACTGAAGCATCCCAAAGAAGTATGGATGCTCAGTGCTTTGTGTGTATTCAAGAGTGAGGTCATTAGTCATTAGGACACTGAGCGTTCATTAATTATAGCGATTGAATGGGATATTGAATCTGAGGTCAATGACCAGCCAACATCTTAGCGAATTGCAAGTCAGGCTTGAAAGAATACATAGGAGAAAGTGAGGACTGCAGATGCTGGAGATCAGAGCTGAAAATGTGTTGCTGGAAAAGCGCAGCAGGTCAGGCAGCATCCAAGGAACAGGAAATTCGACGTTTAGGGCATGAGCCCTTCTTCAGGAATGAGGAGAGTGTGCCAAGCAGGCTAAGATAAAAGGTAGGGAGGAGGGACTTGGGGGAGGGGTGTTGGAAATGCGATAGGTGGAAGGAGGTTAAGGTGAGGGTGATAGGCCGCAGTGGGGGTGGGGGCGGAGAGGTCAGGAAGAAGATTGCAGGTTAGGAGGGTAGTGCTGAGTTCAAGGGTTGGGACTGAGACAAGGTGGGGGGAGGGGAATTGAGGAAACTGGAGAAATCTGAGTTCTCCAACCTTGTGGTTGGAGGGTTCCTAGGCGGAAGATGAGGTGCTCTTCCTCCAACCGTCGTGTTGTTATGGTCTGCCGATGGAGGAGTCCAAGGACCTGCATGTCCTTGGTGGAGTGGGAGGGGGAGTTGAAGTGTTGAGCCACGGTGTGGTTGGGTTGGTTGGTCCCAGAGTCCCAGAGGTGTTCTTTGAAACGTTCCACAAGTAGGCAGCCTGTCTCCCCAATATAGAGGAGGCAACATCGAGTGCAGCGGATGCAGTAAATGATGTGAGTGAGGCGCAGGTGAATTTGTGGCGGATATGGAAGGATCCTAATTCCATTTCCCTGCATTTGGCCAATATTCCTTAACACCTTTGCCTAACAAAATGTATCTATCTCAAAAATTAAACCTAACAACTGATCTAACATTCACTGCTGTTTGTAGAAGGGAATTCCAAACCTCTACTATCCTTTGTGCATAGATCAGCTTCTCCCCTGAATGGATTGTACCTCATTCTCAGACTGTACATTCTAGCTCTGGAATCTCCAATCAGTGGAAATGGTTTATCTTTATCTACCTTGTCTCTTACTGTTAAGACCTTGAATACTTTGATCAGATCACCCCCTTAACCTTTTAAATTCTGGAGAAAACAGGCCAAATGTGTATCACTTCTCTTCATGACTTAACCCTGAAGTCCAGATTATCATTCTTGTAAATCAACATTGTGAAAAGCTTTTCCACACAAAGAGTGATTGGGGTTGAGAGTGTGTTGCTGGAAAAGCACAGCAGGTCAGGCAGCATCCAAGGGACAGGAGAATCAATGTTTCAAGTATAAGCCTGATTTCTCCTGATGAAGGGCTTATGCCCGAAACGTTGATTCTCCTGCTCCTTGGATGCTGCCTGACCTTCTGCGCCTTTCCAGCAACACATTTTCAGTTGAGAGAACACATAGTCTACTCATACTTCGGTTTCTTAGTTCTTATAGAGAATGCAAAACATATAGAGGAAGTAACCAATGGGTTACTCTCGAACACTAACTAAATTGACCTACATATAAACATTGAATATTAGCTCATCAATGTTAAATCTGATCTGGCTTAGAATTTCAGATGTAGATTGGATCAGATCAAGCTGATATGACCATGTAGGAAAGTTTAATTTTTACACAATGTCGCTGCATGGTTATAACAGTGCTTTGGTAAACCATTCAACTGTACGTACTGATGGTGAGTCAACACAGAACCGCAAGATATATTCATGTGTCTATCAGGTAAAAAAAACCATTAACAACAATAACCTATAACTGCCCGGCAACTTTAATATAATAACTATAACATTGCAAAGTACTTCACTGGAAGTTACCAACAAAATGTGATATTGAGCTACAGTGTCGATCTGTACGGTCAGAGAGTTAGGTTTTCAGGAGCACCTTCAATGGAAGAAATAGAGATATGGAGGGGTCTAGGAAGAGCGTTCAAGAGCCTAAGGCCAGACATGAGTGGCACTGCTGGGATACTCAGAAATAGAATCAAACAAGAGACCAGATCTGGAAGAGTGCACAGACCTTGTCACATTGTAAGGCTGGAGGAGGTTGCAGAGGTTGGGAGGACGTGGAAAGATTTAAAAAAACAAGGATGCGACTTTGACCTGCAGGTGTCACTGGCCCAGGAGGCCATGTAGTGCAATAAAGTGAGGGGTGATTCTTGGAACTCATTGCAAGTTAGGGTTAGGCTGAGTTTTGACACAAAAACAGAAAGTATTGAAGAAACTCAGCAGGTCTGGCAGCATCTATGGAGAGGGAGAAACAGAGGTAATGTTCAGAGCCCTATGGGTCTTCTTTGGAACCGAACACGGCTGGAAATTATAGTATTTAAGCTTCTGTCAAAGAGTGAGAAGGAGTGTGTGGAAAACATGGTGAGGGTGCCCAGAATAATAGACAAGCTAATGGGAGCAAAATGTCTTCACTGATCTCAAGTTTATGGAGGGGAGTGTTGGAGTAGTTGAGTACAGAGATAGCAAAGACATGAAGGACAAGGGCAGCAGATATGTGGGAACACCACCATCGGCAAGTTCCCCTCCAAACCACTCACCATCCTGACTTGGGAAATATATCGAGGTAAAAACAATGGCTGCAGATGCTGGAAACCAGATTCTGGATCAGCGGTGCTGGAAGAGCACAGCAGTTCAGGCAGCATTCAAAGTGCAGCGAAATCGACGTTTCGGGCAAAAGCTCTTCATCAGGAATAAAGGCAGTGAGCCTGAAGCGTGGAGAGATAAGCTAGGGGAGGGTGGGGGTGGGGAGACAGTAGCATAGAATACAATGGGTGAGTGGGAGAGGGGGTGAAGGTGATAGGTCAGGGAGGAGAGGGCGGAGTGGATAGGTGGAAATGGAGGTGGCAGATCGGACAAGTCTGGACAAGTCATGGGGACAGTGCTGAGCTGGAAGTTTAAGACTAGGATGAGGTGGGGGAAGGGGAAATGAGGAAGCTGTTGAAGTCCACATTGATGCCCTGGGGTTGAAGTGTTCCAAGGCGGAAGATGAGGCGTTCTTCCTCCAGGCGTCTGGTGGTGAGGGAGCGGCGGTGAAGGAGGCCCAGGACGTCCATGTCCACGGCAGAGTGGGAGGGGGAGTTGAAATGTTGCGCCACGGGGCAGTGTGGTTGATTGGTGCGGGTGTCTCGGAGATGTTCCCTAAAGTGCTCTGCAAGGAGGCGCACAGTCTCCCTTAATGGGTGGCATGGTGGCACAGTGGTTAGCACTGCTGCCTCACAGCGCCAGAGACCTGGGTTCAATTCCCGCCTCAGGCGACTGACTGTGTGGAGTTTGTACGTTCTTCCCGTGTCTGCGTGGGTTTCCTCCGGGTGCTCCGGTTTCTTCCCACAGTCCAAAGATGTGCGGGTCAGGTGAATTGGCCATGCTAAATTGCCCGTAGTGTTAGGTAAGGGGTAAATGTAGGGATATGGGTGGGTTGTGCTTCGGCGGGTCAGTGTGGACTTGTTGGGCCAAAGGGTCTGTTTCCACACTGTAAATAATCTAATCTAATCTAATCAATGTAGAGGAGACCGCATCGGGAGCAACGGATACAATAAATGATATTGGTGAATGTGCAGGTAAAACTTTGATGGATGTGGAAGGCTCCTTTAGGGCCTTGGATAGCACCTTTCCTCCAGTATTGCTAGGTCGAAATCCTGGAATTTCCCTCCCTAAGGGCATTGTGATTCAAATGGATTGAATTGGCTGAGGAAGGGAGCTCACCACCACCTTTGCAAGTGCGATGAGGGACGGTTTATAAATGCTGGCCCAGCCAGGAATGGCCACATCCCATGAGTGAATGAAAGAAATACAGTCTGTGAGTTGTCAAAGATTGATCGAAATAGGCAAAATCTTGGAGGTCTAACTAACTCATTTTGATTATTTTAAACCAATTCCTTCAATCCTTTGTTGCTGATGTCTTCTCAAAGTCATTTCTCCTCAAACTTGGTTTCAGCAGCTGCTTGAGTGGCTTTCGGGGTAGTTTCTTCCTCAACTTTTGGTGCCTGTTGATATGCTCCAAAACTTCTGCATTTTTGTTTGTAGTATTTTTTCTTTTACTGTATGTTCATGAATAATTTAACCGGCTTGGTCCATTCTGTCCATTGCTTCTTTAAGCTTGAAAGCCTGAAGTCATATCTTTTCCAAATTCCATCATAACACGTTGGGTTTTTATCTGGTCGTTTAGCATAATTGATTTTAAATTACATCTCATTTTTTTTCTGGCTTATGCAGATTTTGTCACAGCTGATGGTCTTCCTCATCGGCATTGTTAGCTCCATATTCTGTGGGCACTTAGGCAAGGTTGAGTTGGATGCGGTTTGCCTGGCTACAGCAGTAAGTATGTTTGAAATTGGCTTTGAATTATTGCAATGTACCCTTGGTAAAACATAGACTGGTTTGTACTTCGTCTTACCAACTTATTGTATTAGGAAGTCACATCACCACCTTTCCAAGGTCAACAGACATTTTACAAACAATGCCAGCCTTGCCGACTGTGTGCTTATGAATCGCTAGAACCAGAAATAGAACACGACATAGGCAGAGGATAAACTTGAACAGGCAAGTACTCTATTTATCTCCACTCCATAGCCTGTCATAGACTGCCCCTCTGGCTTTGCCTCCAGGTCACCTGACCTGCTCTCTTAAAAGCCAACACACACCCAACCACATACATAACACTAACATTCCACATCTTGCAGGAACAGAGAGATAGGAACAGAGTTGGCTATTTATCCAGCTTTTGAACCTGTTATGGATAATTTGCAACCCAACTCCATATACCTGCCTGTTCCCCAAAACCCTTTGGATTGAAATCCTTTAATAATCTCAGATTAACAACTGATCTAGAGTCAATGGCATCTGCAGAAGAGCTTTGCATGCAGCCTGACAACAGTTTGGGAGAAAAACATGTTCCCTTTAATAGCTTATAATAAAACTACCCATTAACCTTCTAAATCCATCCACAATTGTTTTTTTAAAGAATGTTGGTTATACTTATTTCTTGTAATGACAGAAACAGGAAAATCCCCCATTTAATGCCTTTTCTGGGGTTGAGTTGGATGGGTTTAGTAGCTGCTACTAGTCCAGAACTGGCGACTTATAATTGTTGTGCCTGGATCTGAAAGGGTTAATGCTGTGAAATGCTATAAACACCACTGCACTATGACGGTGATGTGTGGACATGTGGGGTAGAACGTGTAGTGGGATTGAACACCCAGTCCTCCTCAAAGTCTCTGTAATCATGTCCATCACGTCATTGTTACTAAACACTGACAGGTAATAGCTGTGATTCGATCATCACACCCTGTTGGTGACACAACCAGTGCAAAAAGCAAGCCAACAATTTTGGTAAGGAATGGAATGTAACAGCCAATGGTACTACAGAAAGTCTGTGTTTTAGAAAAAGTTCTTCAGATTTTTAATTTTTAAAAAAATTAAACATTAATGTAATTTAATTCCAAGTCATTGTCATGAAACAGTTTGGAGGTTGGGGTCATTAACTCATACAGCAGGGAAACAGACCCTTCAGCCCAAGTCATCCACGCTGGCCCCTGGAGCAGGCCCATCCCTCTCCCACACCCCACCCCCCCCCCAACTCCACCGGCCCTGCTACAGCCTCCCCATTACTCTAAGTGCAGTCATCTAGGGTGCTGTATAATGTCTGCATCCCTACATCCTCCCTGAACGCTTTTAAAGCAAAGCTAGATAGATTTTTGAAAAGTAAAGGAATTAAAGGCTGTGGTGAGCTGGTGGGTAAATGGAGCCCAGACAACAAAAAGATCAGCCATGATGTGATTGAATAGCAGAGCAGGCTCAAGGGGTCAGATGGCCTACTCCTGCTCCAAGTTCTTATGTTCTTATCCCTATACTCCAGCTCTTTAGATTTAAAAGTCAGCTTTGCATTATAGAAACTCATACACAGTCACGAAAGTGGTTCAGTTTGATACAGTAGCATGGGAAGGAAGAAGTTTGACTCTATCCAATAAACCAAAGGCCTATCTTCCTTGTACAAGACTATATTTGCTTAGCCAGCCATTCAATCACATTGAATTGCTTCGAGGAACTGGCTGAGCCAGCACAGTCCCAGGGTATTTAGGGATGGGCAGTAGGTACGTGTTAACCACAAGTCCCCACATCCTCAAAACAAATGAGAAAACGAAAGGAATGCTGTTCACATGTAAGGACCATCATACCTTACTTCATTTTTGGTAGCACAGTTGGGCCATCGACAATGACATCACTAAAAAGTTATTTTTCTCTTCATTCTGCCTACACAGGTGATAAACGTATCAGGTATCTCTGTGGGAGCTGGACTCGCTTCCGCATGTGACACCCTCATATCCCAGGTATGTGCTGTCAGCCCCTGAAACTGACATTCTTGTGCAACTAAGCAGGGAGGCTACATTCTTACAGAAACAGAACTTGCTGGAAAAGCTCAGCAGGTCTGGCAGCCTTGGGGGAGAGTGATCAGAGTTAACGTTTCAGGTCCAGACACCTTTCCATGATTACCATCCACACATTCTCCCGGCAAGTTCCCATGCACCCGACCCCTTTCACATCCCTACCTTCCACCTTAACTGCTCCCTCACCTGCCTGCGACCTCCTTCTCAACTCCCACCCTAACCCCTCACTCACCTCATACACCAACCCCTCACTCACCTCCCAATCTACCCCCTTCCCTCACCTCCCACCCCATCCCCTCACTCACCTCCCACCCCATCCCCTCACTCACCTCCCACCCCATCCCCTCACTCACTTCCCACTCCATCCCTAATTCACCATCCACACTACACCCCCACTCACCTCCCATCCTACCTCTCACTCACCTCCCACCCCAATCCCTCACTCACCTCCCACCCCATCTACTCACTCACCTCCCACCCCAATCCCTCACTCACCTCCCACTCCATCTACTCACTCACCTCTCTCCCCAACCCCTCATTCTCCTCCTTCCACATCCTTTCACTCACCTCCTTACCTAATCCCCCACTCACCTCCCACTACAACCCCTCACTCATCCCCATCCTATCCCCTCACTCATCTCCTACCCTATCCTTTCACTCACCTACCACCTTATCCCCTCACTCACCTACCTGCCACTGAATGTGATTGGCACTCTTTGTAAGATTCAATCTCATCTGGTTTCACTGTTAATTTAGGGATAAATTATTAGCTTGGAGAATGGGGAGGACTCCCCTGACTTTCTTCAGTATAGGGCGATTTAGATCTAGTTGACAGGACAGAAGTGACCTCAGTTTAGCATCTCACTGGAAAGATAGCACTCCCTCAGTAGTGCCCTGGAGAGTCAACAACAGTCAGTCAGCACTGGTTGGAAAAGGGGAACAGTTATTTGAAGAGAAACAAGTTTCTGATGACATTTGTGCCTTAGATCTGATCAAGGTTCCATGTTGAGCTCACGTACCTCACCCTGGCCTGTAGAAAGGCAAGAGGAAGAGGTCAAAGAGGCAGAATGGGTGATAGAAGCTAGGTATCTCAAAATGGATACAACAGCAACCAGCCTAATCCAGAGCCTCAGGTTAAATCCCACTGTGGTAGATAGTGAAATTTGAATTAAATAAAATCTGGAGTAGTGAGCTGGTCTCATGATGATCATATAGTTACTGTTAAGTGCTGTAAAAACCAGCTGGTTCACTAACTTCCTTTAGAGATTGCTGTGTGTTTGGAATTCAATGTGAGGTCACAGATTCATTTGCCAAACCTGTGGGGTTTTCTGCAAACGTTTCATCGCCTCGCTAGGTGACACCATCAATGTGTCCTCGATACGGTGTTTGTGGTCTGTCCCACCAGGCAAGTGGGAGTATTCCATCACATTCCTGATTAGTCATTTGGCGATGGTGGACACACCTTAGGGAGTTGGGAGATGAGTTACTTGCCGCAGAATCCCCAGCCTGTAACCTGCTCTTGTAGCCTCTGTGACTATGTGGTGAGTCCAGTTGAGTTTCTGGTCAATGGTAACCCCAACGATGATGATAATGGGGGATTCACTGATGGTAAAACCATTGAATGTCATGGGGCAGTGATTAGATTGTCTCTTATTGGTGATGGTCATAGCCTTTATTTGTGTGGCATGAATATTACTTGCCAGTTGTCAGCCCAAGCCTGGATATTGTCCAAACCTTGTTATATTTGAACAGTATCTGAGTAACTCAGTAACAGCTTCAGTATCTGAGAAGTCATGAATGCTGCTGAACATTGTGCAATCATCGTGAACATCCCCACTCCTGACCTTGTGATGGAGGGAAGGTCATTGATGATGCAGCTAAAGATGGTTGAGCCTAGGACACTATCCTGAGGTACTCCTGCTGTGATGTCCTGGAGCTGAGATGACTGACCTCCAACAACCATAACCATCTTAAAAATGCACCAGGTATGACTCCATTCAGTGGAGAGTTTGTCCCCGGATACCCACTGATTCCAGTTTTGCTAGGAGCTCCTTGATGCCACACTCGGTCTAATGTGTCTTTCACATCAATGTCCCTCTCACCTCAGCTCTGGAATGCAGCTCTGTTGTCCAGTGTGATGAGGTCAGGATCTGGCGGAACCCAAACTGAGCATCACTGAGCAGGTTATTGCTGAGCAGTTGTGGCTTGTTAGCATTGTTGATGACACCTTCATTCATTTTACAGATGATCGAGAGTAGGCCGATGGGGCAATGATTGGCTGGGTTGGATTTGTTCTGCTTTTGTGCACAGGATATACCTATGCAATTTTTCACATTTTCGGGTAGATACCAGTGTTGTAATTGTATTGCAAGAGCTTGGCCAGGGGAGCAGCAAGTTCTGGAGTGCTAATCTTCAGTACTGTAGCTACAATGTTGTCAGAGACAATAGCCTTTACAGTATCCAGTGCCTGGAGTACAATTCTGTTGCTGTTGATGGCCCATGGGACCTCGTGGATGCCCAATCGTGAGTTACTGGATCTGTTCAAATTCTGTCCCAGTGATAGTGCCACACAACATGATGGAGCGTATTCTCAATGTGAAGGTGGCACTTCATCTCCACAAGGACTGAGCGATAGTGTCATGGACAGATGCATCTGCAGTGGATAGATTGGTAAGGTTGAGTATATTTTTCCCTCTTGTTAGTTCCCTCACCACCTGCCGCAGACCCAGTCTTGCAGATAGGTCCTTTAGGACCTGACCAGCTTGATCAGTAGTGTTTCTGCCGAGCCACATGTGATGGTGGACACCGAAATCCCCCACCCAGAGTAGATACTGAGCCCTTGTCACCCTCAGTGCTTCCTTCAAATGTTGTTCAACATGGAGGAGTGCAAATTCATCAGCTGAGGGAGGGCGGTATGTGATAATCAGCAAGACCTTTTCTTGCTCATGATTAGCCTGAAGTCATGAGCCATCATGGAGGTCTGGAGTCAATGAGTCAGTGTTGAGGGCTCCCAGAGCAACTCCCTCTAACTGTACACTACTGTGCTGCCATCTCTATTGAGTCTGTCCTGGTGGTGGGACAGGACATACCCAAAGATGGTGATGGTAGTGTCCCAAACACCTTTATATATCTTTGACGTATGATTCCATGCCTATGTTAGGCTGTTCATTGACAAGTGCATGGGACAGCTCTCAATGTTGGCACTAGCCCCCAAATGTTCATAAGGAGAACTGGTGCTGGGCTATTTCTGCCATTGTCTCTTCTGGTGCCTCTGTCAATGTCAGGTGGTCTGTCCAGTCTCATTTTTTTGTTGAGATTTCATAGTCAACCCATTGCTGTCCATCTGGAGCCACATGTAGGCCAGACCAGGTGAGGATGGCAGATTTCCCTCCCTGAAGGACATCACTGAAAAGGATTGGTTTTTCCAACAAACAAGCAATCAGGAATGGTTTCACGGACTTCAGAAGATTCTTAATTCCAGATTTTTTTTTCATTGAACTCAAATTTCACCATCTGTGCTATGGTGGGATTTGAACCCAGGTCCCCAGAACATTCGTTGACTTTCTGGATTAATAGTTTAATGATAATATCAGCAGATTTAGATTAGATTACTTATAGTGTGGAAACAGGCCCTTCGGCCCAACAAGTCCACACTGACCCACCAAAGCGCAACCCACCCAAACCCATTCCCTTACACCTAGCGCTACGGGCAATTTAGCATGGCCAATTCACCTAACCTGCACATGTTTGGACTCTGGGAGGAAAACCACGTGGACACGGGGAGAATGCGCAAACTCCACACAGACAGTTGCCTGAGGTGGGAATTGAACCCGGGTCTCTGGCCCTGTGAGGCAGCAGTGCTAACCACTGTGCCACCATGGCACCCATCAGTCTCATTCAATGAGATCATGACTGATCTGTGTCCTAATTCCATTTCCCTGCATTTGGCCAATATTCCTTAACACCTTTGCCTAACAAAATGTATCTATCTCAAAAATTAAACCTAACAACTGATATAACATCCACTGCTGTTTGTAGAAGGGAATTCCAAACCTCTACCATCCTTTGTGCATAGATCAGCTTCTCCCCGAATGGATTGTACCTCATTCTCAGACTGTACACTCTAGCTCTGGAATCTCCAATCAGTGGAAATGGTTTATCTTTATCTACCTTGTCTCTTACTGTTAAGACCTTGAATACTTTGATCAGATCACCCCCTTAACCTTTTAAATTCTGGAGAAAACAGGCCAAATGTGTATCACTTCTCTTCATGACTTAACCCTGAAGTCCAGATTATCATTCTTGTAAATCAACATTGTGAAAAGCTTTTCCACACAAAGAGTGATTGAGGTCGAGAGTGTGTTGCTGGAAAAGCACAGCTGGTCAGGCAGCATCCAAGGGACAGGAGAATCAATGTTTTGAGCATAAGCCTGATTTCTCCTGATGAAGGGCTTATGCCCGAAACGTTGATTCTCCTGCTCCTCGGATGCTGCCTGACCAGCTGTGCTTTTCCAGCACCACGCTCCCGGCTCTGATCCCCAGCATCTGCAGTCCTCACTTTCTCCAAAGAGTGAGTGGAGTCTGGAATGCCTGGCCTGAGAGTGTGATATAGGCAGGATCAATCAAAGCCTTCGAACAGGAAAACCGAAAGAACTGTAAATCAGAAACAAAATCAGAAATTGTTGGAAACGTCGAGCAGGTCTGACAGCATCTGTGAAAAGAAACCAGAGATAGTGTTTTGGATCCAGTAACCCTTCCTCAGTTCTGAAGAAGAATAATCCCGGACTCGAAACCTTAACCCTCGAGCTTTCTGCCATTGAAATAATTTTCAATTCAATAAAACCGTTTGGTCACTAATTCAGTGAAGCTGCTAGATTGTGTTGGTTTCAGATTTCCAGCACTGGCAGTATTTTATGCAAAGACAGCAGGAAGTGCTGGATAAAATCTCATTGGCAGGCAGTGAATTGTGAGGGTCAGTAATTTCTCAGGTCTGTACACTATAAGTGGAAACTTACAGTTCTTAGAATGTCTGGAGGCTTGGGCTGTGCTTGTTAAAAAAATACTCCTTTTGATTTCTAGACCTATGGCAGTAAGAACCTGAAGCGAATTGGAGTGATTCTCCAAAGAGGGATTCTCATTCTGCTGATCGCCTGCTTTCCCTGCTGGGCTCTCTTCATCAACACTGAGCACATCCTGTTGGCTTTGAAACAGTCTCCAGAAGTGGCCAGGTGAGTATTAATTCCAACAGATCCAAATGTATCGTTTGGACATTAGCATTACACAACCATGTACACCGATGGTGTGAAAAGGAGCAGAAAGGTGTTGGGTCATGGAGTGGTTGGACACAAGTTCTCTGCACGCCTTTACTCTCCAGTTAAAGGGCTCCAGTACAGGTAGAGACAAGAGCAAGGTTAGGGGGCCAGCCTGTTTGTGAGTGGGGAGATAAAATAGCAGGCACCATTGACAACACTCAAGAGACCCCATCAGCAGAGGTCGGATACACAAATCATTAAACGCACTGAGTCAAACTAATAGGGCTGTTGATCAGAAAATGATTCCAGTACTGAATATCTAGAGACCACGGTAGCATCCTATCCAGATGCATCACAGATTGGCATGGCAACTGGGCTGACTAAGGCCACAAGAAATTACAGAGAGTTGTGAACACAGTCCAGTCCCTCATGAAAATCAGCCTCCCATCCAGGGACTCTGTCTACACTTCCCACTGCCTCGGGGAAGCAGCCAGCATTATCAAAGACACCTCCCAGCCTGGTTATAAAATCTTTCACTCTCTTTCAACAGGCAGATGATATAAAAGTTTGAAAACACTTACCAACAGATTCAAGAACAGCTTCATCCCTGCTGTTATCAGACCTATGAAGGCCCCCCTCATATGTTAGAGTTGATCTTTCTCTGCACCTTCTCGGTAGTTGTGATACTATAACCTGAATTCTGTTCTAATACCCTGATTTAATAATGTAAGGTATATTTTCTCTGGATAGTATGCAATACAATATTTTTCACTGTATCTTGGTACATGTCATAACGGTAAATCAAATCACTGAAAAGCAGGGATGTTGTATTAAGAAATATGAACCTTAGTTAGACCATACTTAATGCAATGCGAACACTGCTGGTCTCCTCTAATAAACTAGGAGGTGGAGGTGCCAATGATGGACTGGGGTAGACAAAGTCAAAAATCACACGACACTGGGTTATAGTCCAAAAGGTTTATTTGAAATTACAAGCTTTCAGAGCCCCCGCTCCTTCCTACCTGTTGGACTGTAACCCAGTGTTGTCTGATTTTTGACTAATAACGTAGGATATTGAAACATTGGGAATGATTTAAAAACTTCTAAAAGATGATACCAGAACTGAGAGGTGAACTGGGGAGACAGTGGAATAACATAACTGGACTAATCTGGAGCTAATATTTGAGGAACATGAGGTGGTTTCCCACCTTGGTGAAATTTGAATTCAATAGAAAATGGAGTAGAGTGCTGGTCTATTACATTCACAGTCAATTGTAGACATTCACCAGTTCACACAGGTTCAAATCCCACCGTAGCAGATGGTGAATGTTGAATTCAATAAAAATTTGGAATCAAAATCTAATCTAATTAGATTTAATCGAATGATTGAATTAAACTCTAATCCAATAGTGGCCCTTTGTCAATCTTTGTTAAAACCCATCTGGTTCATTTATACATGGTGTTTTCACACTCTCCCTGTGTCTGTGTGGGTTTCCTCCGAGTGCTCTGGTTTCCACCAACAATCCAAAGAAGTGCAGGTTAGGTCAATTGGCCATGCTAAATTGCCCATAACGTTCAGGGATGTGTAGGTTAGGTGCGTTAGGGGTAAACATAGGATAATAGGGTAGGGGAATGGGATAGGGTCGGTTACCGTTCGAAGGGTTGATATGGACTTGTTGTTATCACTGCTGCCTCACAGCGCCAAAGACCCGGGTTCAATTCCCGACTCAGGCGACTGTGTGGAGTTTGCACATTCTCCCCGTGTCTGTGTGGGTTTCCTCCGGGTGCTCCGGTTTCCTCCCACAGTCCAAAGATGTGCATGTCAGGTGAATTGGCCATGCTAAATTGCCCATAATGTTAGGTAAAAGGGGTAAATGTAGGGGAATGGGTGGGTTCCGCTTCAGCGGGTCGGTGTGGACTTGTTGGGCCGAAGGGCCTGTTTCCACACTGTAAGTAATCTAATCTAATTGTTGAGTCGAAGGGCCTGTTTCTACACTGTAGGGATTCCTCTGTTCTTTAGGAGAGTAAATCTTCCCTCAAATGATCCTAGCAAGGTATTCAGTTCAAGGTGCAGTTAGGGATGGGGCAATGAATGCCAGACCAGCCAGCAGTGCCCACATCCCAGGATTGATCGAATGAAAGGTCATACCCATTGAGGAAGGTGGAACAGGCATGGAATTCTTGAATGCAGAAGACGGATTCCTGAACTGAAAACACAACATGCTGGAAATATCTGGCAGCACCTGCCCAAAGAGAAGCTGACCTGAGAGATCTTTAAGACAGCTGAAAGGTTTTGCTCTGATTCCATGGTGAGAATGGCTGGAATTTTATATACCCGCCTCAGGCAGCAGACTGGGAGAAATTGAGGACTGCAAATGCTGAAGATCAGAGTCAAAGGGTGTGGTGCTGGAAAAGCATCCGAGGAGCAGGAGAGTCGACGTTTCAGGCATAAGGTTCCTGATGAAAAGTTTATGCCCAGAACGTCGATTCTCCTGCTCTTCGGATGTTGCCTGACCTGCTGTGCTTTTCTAGCGCCACACTCTTGACTCAGGCAGCAGACTGCAAGGTTAAGGGGGTATGAAATTGGGCCAAATGGGAGGGGCGGCTATGCATCCTGCAGTTATTTTACCCCTGGTGGGCTAAATATTAGGCAGTCTGTTTAACTTTAGTGCATTTAAAGACTTCACTCCACCATTGTAGGTTTTTTAACCGCAGACACAGAGGGAGTCATAGAGTCATAGAGTCATACAGCACGGAAACAGACCCTTTGGTCCAACCAGTCCATACCAAGTGTAATCCCAAAATAAACCAGTCCCACCTGCCGGCTCCTGGCCCATATCCCCCCAAACCTTTCCTATTCATGTACTTATCCAAATGTCTTTTAAACGTTGTTATTGTACCCACATCCACCATTTCGTCAGGAAGTTCCCTCCATACACGAACTGCCCTCTTTCTTAAAAATTTACCTCTTAAGCCTTTTTTAAATCACTCTTCTCTCACCTTAAAAGTGTACCTCTTAGTCTTGAAAATCCTAGGGTAAAGACAACTACCATCAACTCCATCCATACCTCTCATTATTTATATACCATTATCAGGTCACCTCTCAACCTCCTACACTCTGGTGGAAGAAGTCCCAGCCTATCCAGCCTTTCTTTATAACTCAAACCTTCAGTACCCACTAACATCCTGGTAAATCTCTTTTGAACCCTCTACAGCTTAATGGTATCCTCCCTATAACTAAGCAGCCAGAACTGGACACAGTATTCCAGAAGAGGCCTTACCAATGTCATATACAACCTCACCATGACGTTGCACCTCCTAAACTCAAAGGACTGAATAACGAAGACCAGTGTGCCAAATGCCTTTTTAACTCATAGGTGAGGCAAACTTCAAAGAATTATGTACTTGCACCCTAGGTCCCCCTGTTCTACAACACTACCCAAGGGCCTACCATTCATTGTATAAGCCCTATCCTTGTTTGTTGTATCAAATGCAATACCTCACATTTATCCAGATTGAACTCCATCTGCCATTTATCAGCCCATGGACCCATTAGATCAATATCCCTTTGTAATCTTAGGAAACCTTCTTCACTGTCCACTATGCCACCAACTTGCGTGTCATCCGTAAACTTACTAACCATGCCTTCTATATTCACATCTAAATGTTTTTATATAAATGACAAACAAAAGTGGACCCAGCACTGATCCCTGTGGAAACACCGCTGGTCACAGGCCTCCAGTCCGAAAAGCAATCCTCCACCATCACCCACTGTTCTCCTGCTGTTAACCCAATTATGTATTCAAATGGCAAGTTCACCCTGAATCCCATGTGACCTAACCTAATTAGTCTACCATGCGGAACCTTGTCAAAGGCTTTGCTAAAATCAAAATAAACAATGTCTCCTGCTCTGCCATCATCAATCTTTTTGGTAACTTCCTCAAAAACTCAATCAAGTTTGTGAGAGATGATTTTCTTCATAGAAAACCACGCTGACTATCTCTAATCAATTTTTGCCTCTTTATATGTCTATAAATCCTATCTTTCATAATCACCTCCCACAATTTACCCACAACCAAAGTCAGACTCATAGGTCAATAGTTCCCTAGTTTCTCCTTACAATCTTTTGTAAACAAAGGTAGAAGCTTAGCCACCGTCCAATTATCAGGCACCTCGCCTGTAGCTATGGGTGATACAAATTTTTCTGTAAGGGATCTTTTAATTTCCTGTCTTAATTCTTGCAATGTTCTGGGATACATTAGATCAGGTCCCAGAGATTTGTCCAACTTCATATTCTCTAAGACCTCCTGAACGTCCTCTTCTGCAGTGTGAACTGCTTTTAAAGCATCAACGTTCATTTCTTTGTATTCTCTAGACTCCATTTCTTTCTCCACCATAAAACCTGAAGCAAAATATTAATTTAGTATCTCCTGGGGTTCAACACAAAGATGACCTCCTTGATCTTTAAGAGGCCTACCCTCTCTGGAGTTATTCTCTTTCGCTCCCTCCTTATTGAGTGCCCTGTGCCACATGACTGTGACCAGGGTTGCCCCCACTGGAAGATCACCACCTACTCTTGATGTCAACCCTACCCCCTCACCATCCTTGGCAAGCCCAGCCCCTTGGCCCGCACTCCAGATCTCCTCAATATTCTCTGCTCCTGGAATTGCTGCAGTTCCAGTACTGGCCACTGCTCCTAGTGGCAGTGTGTAGGTGCTGAAGAGCTGCCTAATTGGCTATCAACTCTTGGTAGTGGAACATCTTGCCACCAAGTGGGCAGATATTTTAGACCAATCTACTGCCATCATGGCTTCAACAGTAGACTGCTGTCCTTACCTGGTCTGGTTTACATGTGACTCCTGACCAAAGCAACGTGGTCGACTCTTAACTGCCCTCAGGGATGGTTGGGTAATAAATGCTGGCCTAGCCAGTGACGCCCACACCCCATGAATGAATTAAGAAAGAAAGAGTTTGTAGCAGGTCCAAATAAATTGGATCTAGGGGGAGGAGAGCCTCCTTCGCTACAGGGGAACTTGAGCTGTCATTATTTTCACATACGCTGTCAGTAATAGACACACTTAAACAGGCTTAATGCAAAGCTCTTCAGGGTGAAGTGCAGGTCAGTCCTTTCCTTTTGATGGGGGATGTTCTCCTACTAGACAACACCCCTGCCATGCCACCAGGGTTATGAACTGAAAGTACTCCATTACACAACTGAGTCTGACTGACAGGAGCTCCTGTGATTTGAACCCATTGATCCTGTTGGACGTTGCATACCAATTCCTAAAGTGTGCTGGGCAGATGCCTGCTTTGGCCTTTCCTTATCCCTGACTTAGAACAAAATGTGAAGAAGTAACCATATCTGTTTACTTGCAAATAAGAATTTTAAACCATACTGTGAAGAAATTGTACCTTGTATTTCGAATTGTCGCATAAACATATCAGTAAAGTTATGTATTCCACAGGAGTTTCCATTGGGACTGGTTGTTCATGATTAAGGTTAAATCTTTCAGTATTCAGTTCTATCAGCACATACTCCGTGCCTGTTGTGAATTTAGAGACACCTTCCCAGTCATTTACCAACTTTGATTTTTTTTTCCTTGCAGGTTAACCCAGCTGTATGTATGGATATTCATCCCTGGCCTCCCTGTAAGTACAGTTAATGTAGGAATGTGTGTTGCAGATGAAAAGTTTAAAAATTAACTTATAATTGCTGTGACCAACGGGCAAGTCAATACGCAGTGTGGCACTATGTCATACAGTCTGCATTGTTCCCAGCTCTGATGCTCAGTCTGAGCTGGTTCACAGTGACAATGCTACGGTTGGACACGTCACTCCGAAGACAGTATTTTGCTCCTATTGCCAATGTCCTGCTGTGACTTATTGACACCAGTTGTTGGCTCCAGCTCCAAAGCAGAGGCCAAATCCAGCTTGACAACTCCTGGTGCAGTACAGACAGAGTGTTGCACTGCCTTCTCACAGGTGTGGAATGAAGACTGTGCTCTGACCTCTCATACATGATGTGAAGAACTGAGGAGTTCCCTCAAATGCCCTCTGAATATTTATAACCTAGAAACACAGATCCCATTTCTGCTTGTGGGAGATTTCTGTGTGCAAACTGTATGCTACAAACAATAGTGATTGCAACTACAAACTCCTTAACTAAGCACTTAGGGACTGCCTGAGAGCATGACAGGCACTATACAAGTCCCTCTTTACTAGATTTGATTTGAGTTATTGTTGTCACATGTAACAAGATACAGTGACAAGTATTGTTTTGCTTGCTAACCAGACAAATCATCCCTTACATAAGTGCATCAGGGTAATAGAACAGAATGCAGATTATAGTGGTACAGCTACAGAGAAGGTGCAGAGAAAGATCAGCTCTAATAAACATAAGTTTGTTCATAAGTCTGATAACAGCAGGGAAGAAGCTGTTCTTGAATCTGTTGGTATGTGTTTTCAAACTTTTGTATCTTCTGCATGATGAAAAAGAGGGAAAGCGAGTATAACTAAGACGGGAGGGGTCTTTGATTAGTTTAGTATGCTATTTAACTGTGGAGGCCATCACACAGTTGACTTCTCTCAATGTCCATGGAGGCTCAGTGGATGATAAATTGTCTGGGACCCTCAGCTCACATTTTCTCAGTTTTTGAAGGTAAACAGTGGTGCATCCAAATGGTAAATTCCACAACTTCCGTGTTATATTGGGGATGGCAGGCAGGATCCTTTTGGCCTATATTTCTGTCCCCAAGGGGAGGGGGGATTGACTAGAGTGAGGATGGGCATGCACTCACACACTAAAGCATTAGAGGTAGCCTATGGCCTTAAAAAATAACCTCACTTTGTCGTCTTAAAGTAAAACACTATGATTGAGCAACAGAAAGGACAAATAGCACAGTGGGTCTGGTGAATGGGAGTGAAACAGATCTATCTTCGAAGAAGGGAGTGAATAAAATATTAGTTCCATCTGTGATAGTGTGACAAAGCTGCCCCTTTAGCAAGGTTATTTTGTTCTTGGGTCTTTCTTAAGAGAGATCATAAAGGCAGAGGTGCCGAAATGTCTGGACAGAGACTAGTTAACAATGGCAAGGGAGAGTCCAGTTCTCCCAGTTCAGGATTTTTCTAGTTTCTTTTAGTTGTAACAGTGAGAACCTGCTGCAGTCCAGAGAAAGGTTCCAAGCTTCAGCAGATGATCCTTGATTGGCTTCTCTCTCTGAAATCTCTCCTACCTGTAAGAACCTGTATTTGAATTTACCTTTTGCGAAAGGGATATATTTATGGGATGTTACAGGATTTGGAACAGCTCTTTAGTTGAGTTATAGTCATTGAATTTTCAGATAGTTGTTATTCTAAATTCTGTTTTGTTTTGTTTGTGTTTCAACCATAATGTGTAAATAAATCCTGTTTTACTTAAAGCCGAGTGGTTTGACCGGCTGCATCACACTTGGAACACCCATTTCATATCTGCCTTTAAAATAAGGAAAAGTTAGGGTTTGGGCTACTTTCTTAAGATATTTTGAGGAGGGATCTGGCCTGGTCCATAACAATGGCAACGATTACAGCATGTGTCATCTTAATGGTTTCTCCTTGTGTTTCCATAGGCAACTTTTCTTTATCAATTAGAGATCAGATACCTTCAGAATCAGGTACGGTTGCTACATTTCGATTCGGCATGTTTAACAATTTAATAACTGTTCCTGCAAACTGTTATTTGGAATTCTTCAGTTTCATTTCCCTCAATTTAAAGTTCAACCGCGATCAGGGTAGAAGATTCATTTTTTTAAAAAGTGAAGGATACCGTATCACGTGGATGTTGAAATTGGAAACTAGTCCAGGTGGCACGGTGGCTGGAGTAGGTTTGCCTTCCCTGTGGTACCCTTTCCGGTAAGTCCCTGATCTCAGCGATCCCCCTGTGAGGATGGAGGTGGTGAACGGAGACCATGTGTCTCCCCACGGGAAATGAGAGAGAGAGAGAGAAGGTTCAGAGGCAAGACCTCCAGGAGGTAGGGAGGAATGTGGGTGCGGGCCCGTTCACACCTCAAACAGTCAAACCAAAAATGTCATGAGGAAACGCCATGGGGCTCGGTTATTTGCCAGTCAGGGTCGATGGGATGAAGCATCTTTTATTCTCCCTTGCTGGTGATGGAATGCAAGAGGAAGGGATGTAATGTTAAAATCAGAGCCAGGCCATACAGAAGCAACTCTCCACAAACACTGCTTCACCCAACGGCTAGGGAAAGTGAGGAACTGTCCCCATAGTAAAGCAATAGATGGTGCTACGATTAATTGTCCCAACTCTGAGATTGATAGATTATTGCTAGGTAATAATGCCATGAAGGACTATCGTGCCAGGCAGGCAGAGGAGGTTAGGACACTGTGTCTAGTTTAATTGTAAAAACTGCACAGCATTGGCAAGTTGAGCTGAAGGGCCTGTTTCCATGCAGTAGACCTCGATGATTCTAGGACAGAGACTGTGCGCCATCTTGTTGGGGGGTGGGTCTTGTGGCACAGCAGCTGCATCCCTACTTCTGGGCTAGGGGGTTAGGTTCAAGACCCACCTGCTGCAAAGGTGTGTCGTAACACAGTCCACAATCCCATTGGATGGCCAAGAAGGTTCAAAGGGCTGAATGGCCTCTCGGTCAGTCCAGGTGTGCCTGGTGAAGTCAGATCTCCAGAGGGGGAAAGCAGTGTAGGAAATATAGGCCGCCATTTTCAACTCCAGGAATGTTTGTTAATGATCTGATCACTTAGCCCGGCAGTGGTGATGCCTGTGACTAGTGGTGCTGTGATGCTGCAATACTCCTCAGCTGTCATTCATTGCCAGGTTCTCAGTGTAAGCCATGAACAGTTCAGAGCTCTGACCATTCTCAAAGTGGGATATGCCCTACACACTGCAATTGCATAAGGTGCATGATGTTTGACAGAAATCAGTTTCTGATCTCCCGTACGCGTTCGTGTTTCATAATTCTCTTCTTTAAAATCAGGGCAGGTAAGGACCTGGGGAGTGTTGCCAAATGAAGAGACCATAGACTGCAGGTTCCTAGTTCCTTGAAAGTGGAGTTGCAGGTAGATAGGATCGTGAAGAAAGAGTTTGGTATACTTTCCTTTATTGGCCAGAGCATTGAGTATAGGAGTTGGAAGGTCTGTGCAGATATCTGGTTGGCAGGGATGTGTTGGACTGAAGAATCTGTTTCCGTGCTGTACATCTCTGTTTCTACAATTACAAGCCTTGAGTTAACACTTCCATCTCTTTATAACCTCCCTGCCCACATTATCCGCACTTCCCCAGGTCTGACTGCTTCGCCATTGGAGATTGTATTTTCAGTTGCTTGGACCCTTACCTCTGAAATTCCTTCCACAAAACTTTCAGCCTCTCTATCTCCCTTGAAGATGCTCCTTAAAACTTATACTTTTACCTACACCTATCCCAATATTGCTTTCTAAACTTTTAGTTTGGTAACGCTCCTGTAAAGAGGACCTTTAACTAGCTCCATGCTGTTTTATAGATGCTATTGATTGAAAGTTCTGTGTCTGCACTTTAACTATTGAAAGGCAAAGGGTGAAACCTTCACCTGGAAAGTGATGGGAAGGTGGTGGGAGGAGTTGGCATACCAAGATACCAGTACCTTTATCACCAGCACAGTGATTTGGTTCTGCCACTCAGTAAGGCCCTCAGGAGGTTAATTAATGACTTTTAAAGATTAATTGATGGGATCTGGGAACTGGCAGCTCTATCTTACTGATGTCATGGCCAGAAACTGCCAGCCTCTGATTGCCTGGCACACAAAAGACCATGGAGAAAGTGAGGACTGCAGATGCTGGAAGTCAGAGTCAAGAGTGTGGTGCTGGAAAAGCACAGCAGGCCAGGCAGCATCGGAGGAGGAGGAGGAGAATCGACCTTTCAGGCATAAGCCCTTCATCAGGATTTAATTCTCCTGCTCCTCGGATGCTGCCTGACCTGCTGTGCTTTTCCAGCACCACACTCTCGAACCAAAAGACCCTGGGCAGTCAGTTGGCTGTTCAACGGGACTTCTTACCTCGATAGCCTCGGATTTCCCTGCTGTAAACTCTTCAACTTTTGAAAAATCCAGATCTCTGGGTACCAACTCCAAAATCCTTGAATATATTGTGCTGCCCAAATCCATGCCAGTCCTTCGCTCATCTCCATAACATCGCTAGATTGATCCTGATCGAGGTCAAAGGTAGCACCCTGTGGTTTATGATCCTCCTCCAACTTCCTTGATCTCTCTGCAAACTTCAACATAGTTTGCTACATTTTCCATCAGAGGCTGAAGTGTGATTTTCTAGAGGTTTATAAAATCATGAGGGGAAAGGCTAGGATAAATAGTCATGATCTTTTCCTTGCGGTGGGTGAGTCCAGAACTAGAGGGCATCGGTTTAGGGTGAGAGGGGAAAAATTGAAAAGAGACCTGAGGTCCTAGGATGGGCTAAACAGAGACACGCACGAGGATTCCTAGAGGCCTGGCATTCAAACCAGACCGCCATCGACAAAAATATCGATTTGGACCCCCATTTACCAACTTCTGAGAAAAAGAACCAGAAATTATATCACCCACCTTAAGAGACCAAGATACATAAATAGAAAGTGGGGCATAACACCAGCACTTAACCAGAGGCTCACTGATGATGTTACCTTGTATGGTGATGAAACGTCTGAAAACAAACCTTCCAGCTCAGCGAGCAAACTTCCAACCTGACCCACAAGCTGAGATACAAATCTTCTCAAAAATCACAATCCAGACCTGGGTTCATATCGCAGCATGGAAGATGGTGAAATTTAAATTCAACAAAAATCTAGAAGTAGAAGCTAGCCCAGTGGGATCAGTTGATTGTTGTAAATTAGTTCACTCATGCCCCTTAGAGGAGGAAATCTGCCATCCTCACCTGGTCTGGCCTACACGTGACTCCACACCCACAGCAATGTGGTTGCCTCTTAAAGCACCCTCTGAATTTGCCAAATAAAGCTACTCAGTTCCAGAACAACTTTTGTTTGTCTCATTCATGAGATGAGGGTGTCACTCGCTAGGCAACATTTATTGTCACATGTAGGCCAGATCAGGAAAGGATGGCAGATTCCTTCCCTAAAGGGCAGTAGTGAACCAGATGGGTTTTTCTGACAATGGATTCATGGTCATCATGAGACTCTTCATTCCAGATGTTTTTGTTTGAATTCAAATATCAACATCTGCCATGATGGGATCTGAACCCAAGTACCCAAGACATTACTTAGGGGTCCAGATTTACAGTCCAGCAATAATACCATTAGGACATTGTCTTCCTCACTAGGGACAGATAATGGATGCTGACCTAGCCACCAGTGCCCAGATCCTATGAACAAATTTTTTAAAATGCACAGGGAAACCTTGACTAATTTCTGTACAGGACATTGGTTAGGCCACTTTTGGAATATTACATGCAATTCTGGTCTCCCTGCTATTGGAAGGAAATTCTGAAACTTGAAACGATACACAAGGATGTTGCCATGTTTGGACAGTTTGAGCTATAGGGACAGGCTGAATAGGCT